>NW_022197486.1:747445-1027595 GCF_009176525.2 Contarinia nasturtii | reverse complement strand
ATTTTTTTAAATAATGTTTGGAGCTCATGATTATTCTTACCCATTCAAATAACCTACTAATCGAAGAAAAATTATATCAGGTAGAGATGGAATCAAATTGAGTAAAAACTTGTTATTTATTCTTTTATCAAGAGTTAAATACTTATTTCCTTACCACATAATAGTTCAAATATATTTCATTTATTTTTAGTTAATTTGGTGATGTAACTAAAAAACATAATTAAAAATGGGATCAAAAAAGCTAAAATTTCCAACATATGTTGTTTTTATTGGTACTTAGAGCTTTTATTGAAAAGCTTTACAATTCATTTATTTGGATGTTACTTGTAACTTGTAAATATTGAAACGATAAACTGTGTAACTAAATTGGATGTAGCTCAGTCAGCCAAGAAAAAGAAGAACACACCAAGGAAATAATCGCAACTGAGGTCGGTGAAGCATACTAACGTCTGATAAATGCTTATTAACGATTCCTTAAACGAAATTGAAGATATCGAGAAGAAAAAATAAGTCGACTATAAAAGGTGAAAGCAAGAAAATGAAACTGAGCTATCACGGGCATTAATCAATAACTAACATCAAATGACTGTCCAAATGCCCGCTTCTTATGAGTCGTTACTTCAAATGTTTATTTTGGCTTTATGTTATTCATTCCCTTTATTTCCGTGTTTTTCGAGGTGTATCGATTTGCCCTCCAATGAACGTCGTTACATTTTTGGTTTAAGACGCAAACCATGACAACTGGAAAAAAATCTGATGATGCAGAAAAATGAAGAACAAACATCATTAAGAACAGCATAAATTATAAAACGATTTGATTGAGATGAAAAATAAAATGAAATAAGCCAGTCATTTCATTGGGCTAAAATATTCTGCTATTTTATAGGACATAAAAATATCTCCTATTTGTTACTAAATACTATTAAATAGATCATATCTCCTTGTCCTATTTGTCCTACAAAATGGCACTGAAATAAACAAAAATGCACATCTTCATTATTTATTTATTCCGATTTGTTCAGTAGTTGTATGAAATATTTTATAGTAATTTTATTTATTTAATTGTTCATAAACTCAATATTAATTAATCCGAATTTGAACCGTCACTATCGAAAATTTTCGAAATGGCATATGCTCCTAATCCAATTCCCCCAATACCTGCGGCAACCTTCAAAGCATTTGATCCAGTACTACTTTTTGTCGGGGTATATGTTTGATAAGTCTGGTGTGGCGCATAATATTGTGTCGGTTGACCTGATCTATATGCTTCGGTCGGATGATATTGAATTATAGTGTGCGGCGTTTGGTATTGACCGTAATATTGACCGCTCTAGAAAATGAGACACATTCTTGAACCATCAACAATAATTATACATAAACATTGACTGATTAAATCGTGTTAATTTGGTGAGAGCTAAATTTAGGTGTTTATTTAGGTGTCAATAATTCAATGCTCAAACAAAACCAAAAAGTGATTAAAAAAATAAAACAGTTTGGTGTACAAAATGTGAATACTAAAACGGTTTAATGGTGTATATCTTTGTGCAAATATACCGGATACGTTTGCTGATTGCTTGGAACTGCATTCACCGTTGTCGAAAAGGATGCATGTGGATCTTTGAACAATAAAAATTAAACAATTAATTTCGTTTATCGCTGGAAAAATTACTGTCATCATTTACTTGGTTGGTATGGCGAATGTGGCTGATAACTTTGATAGGATGGTGGCTGGAAATTTTGAAAGGGTGGTGGCTGATACGGTTGTTGGTATGGTGGAGGTTGTACAGCCGATGTTGACGATGTAATTGCTGGCAAAAGAAATAATTCATTAATAATTAATGGTAACACTTATATCTACGATTCACTGTTTTTGTCTACTCACTAGAAAGTATTGGAGCAGTAGGTGTCACCGAATTGTATACTGAATTTGGATCGCCTTCAAGCTTTATGGACTGAATGGACACTTGACCACTAATAAAAATGAATCGAGCACTTGACAATGGAATACGGTGATTGAAAATGGCAAAATGTCGGCCATTCACTGCTATCTGTAATAAGACAATTTCAATATCATTACATAGGGCGTAAGTGCACTTACATGTAATGAGTCACGCTACATATACTATACACACACACCTTAAAATGTTCTGCTTCAGCAAGAATTAAAATTTCGAATCGTTCCCCATATTGAATGGGACAGCCCCCCATTCTCTCTTCAGGACCCCATGCTTGTACAAAATGGTTTCGCACAATCGCATTTTCATTTGGACGAACGCTTAAATGAAGGTTTATATCATCCGATGGCGATATAATCGGACCAGTTTTGATATCAATATTGAATCTAAAAAAAAAAACAAAAATAAATTATTTCATTTCTTAAAAACCAATTTGTTAAAGCAAACCTGTCATGGCGAAGCATTTCACCATTGATTCTGATCATCAAACCATGATGTAGGCCGCTAGGAATTAAGCCCAAATATGGAATTTTCTAAACAAATATTTGTATGTATGTCATTAAATACGTCATTTTTTTTAGCTATTTTTTTTATTTTGAATGAAATTAAGATAATTTTTCCTTACCGGATTAAAGGCAGGCAGTGTAGCCATTTTTCAGAAATTCTCTTGTCGAAAAAAAATCAAAAAAAAAAAAAAAATTATAACAACCCCACAAACTTGACTCAAATTATTGCTACGACGAAATATACTGAAATTGTTTCTGATTTGTTGCGTTGTTCATACTTGATTTATATGGAAAATATTAAATGTGACTGCTGCTTGTAATTGTATATAATTTTTATCTTATCGTTGAATATTACTTTTATTTGTCATTACATAGAATGCGTGAGTCATAGTCATAATTATATTTCAATAAATCGTTTCTCAACAAAAGACGAAAACAAAAAACACTGACATCGGCAATAGAATCAAAATGTGTGAAAGTATTGACTGGACAGTGCTAAAATGATAAGTATAGGACTTGTATAGGTTCAATAAGTATTGGTGCACTGCATACCCAAAATAACAAAAAAGTGTCGAGATAAGGCACGAAAGTTTAAATAAGTGTATATTGATCACAGTTCACTGTAATGTTTGAAGTTTTTTTTTCGATCACCTCATCAGTGGCAATGACGTTTTATTCTGCAAATTTATAGAAATTACGGATTACTCAAGCCCAACCATATTTATGAAAGACAAACTTGATATAATTCATTGTAAACAAACATTTGGTATTGTAAAATAACACAATCTTTGTTTATAGTGGTGAGCGACCTTGAGTTTAGTAAATATTTGAAACAAAAGATGGCATATCATGTGAATTCGATTTGTTAATAATAAATTTGAATTTGAATGTTCCGTTAAAATGATTTTTTTTTTATTTTGTTGAAAGAATGTTCCTAAGACTAAAAATCAGTCTGTGAATTACATTCAAAATATTATCAATAAACATTGCAGTTAATTACTTCTAAAACATTTGATTATTAATTACTATTATTTTTTTATTGTTCACTGATTAAAGCTACTATGAATTAAACACTTTTACTAGAAAAATGGCTAAATTTCTAATTTGTTGTATTTGCAACGAGATACGTTGCAAGTTTCTGAACCTTGCCAGATGTAATGCTATCCAAAATCCAATTTGGATGAACTTGTATCAATTTCTTACTATCAATATTTGTTTGATATTGTTCAGTAATGAAATAGCAGCAGTCTGGCACATTTTTTGTGACCTTTCCATAGCACATGATAATGAGTTCCCGAAGATTTTTGCATGTACAATTATCGGCCAAATAAAACATATCAAAACAGCGAAAAATGTCCATTCGGTAATGTCGACCAAAAGCTTGTCGCTCAATTCGGTTTATCTGTTCAAATGAAATATTTTGATAAGTCAACAAATGCTTAAAGAAGAAGAAGAAGAAGAAGAAGAAGAAAAAAATAACTGTTCGTTTACCTCAACCGCTCTTGAAAATGTTCGCATTTCATAGTCCGTTTCATATTGCCATTTATTTAACTCAACTGATTTTACAACCCAGTCGTAACTTAATATCCAAACGCCTCGTATTATTCCACGAAGAATATTCACTGTTCGACGATTGTCCGAGATCAAATGTGTTGTATTATTGCTTACTTTATTTTCTAATTGGAATTTTCCCAATTTTTTGACGGCCTAATAAAACAAAAAGCACAAACCAATCAACAACAGTAAATTGAAATCAGTGCACACTTTTACAAACTTATAACAAAATCAAATAGTAAATAAATACTGTTACTAAAGAAATTACCATTTTTTTATTAAATCTAGATTAATCATAAATCACACAATCATCAGTTTATAAAATGAAACCACAATTTTTTTTTCCTTATTTTATATTACTTCAGTTTTTTTTTTCATAGTTTACATTGTTCGAAAAGTTGGACACAAATTCGTTTACATGAAAAATGATGATAGTTCAAATGAAATGAGTGCTTGATAATTAGCTACGATTGAATTGAGTTAAATTTTTTTAAAATGTAGTTTTCATTCGAATTTAAATTGACAATCATCGTTAATATCACTTAAAAAATTTACTAAAAAACATGTACGAAAAAAATTCCCTAGTTTTAAAAGCATTGATATTATCTGTGAACCAACTTATATCGCCAGTTAAATTAATTTACCAATAACGGAATTTATCAAATGTCGAAAAGAAAAAATACGAAAATCCCGAACGAATATTTCCCCGAAAATTTAGGATTTTTCCTGGAAAAGAATCGTTTGGAATAAAGTATTTTCGGAAAAACTTCCGACATTCGAATATACCACAAAAATTTGGCCGATTAAGTCGAATGTGTTACAGTAACGTATCTATGTATATTTTGATGAAAATTTCTCTATGAAAAGGTTCTGCGTACCGCATTTGATTTATCTCTCATTAAATTTAGGTGATGAACTTATGATAACGAATTTATCTGGCGATATAAAAACAATGTAGTGAATAGTTTTGCTTATAGACAAAAAATTCTTTTCTAATGCTTGCACTGACCATTCAATAGTCATTATCACTTATTTCATTGAATATTACAGTTTCTTTTTAATAAAAAAAATAAAATAAAATAAAAGCCAATATGAAGGAACAAATAGTTGCGTCGACTGCCAAATTGATTAACTAAACTACAAACGTTGCTTCTACAAAAATAAAAGAAGATGTTTCTCAAACACTCTCTATTTACTGTACAAATCACTAAGGACCTACCTCTGATATAAAATCAATTTGAGACTGATGCATGCTTGTGAATACCAAACCCTGAAGTGAACTGTTATCTTTTTTGGCATTCGGCACCGTTGTTCCATTGGTTGCTGATAAAGTCAAAGACGAAATCAATGGTTTTGTGTCGTGATTAACCTTACGTACCGGTGCTTCTTCAAAAAACATTGTACTGCGTCGTGAAGTGGGTTTTTTGATGATGGGACGTGATTTGATGATGGGCGCCTTTTTTTCTTCACTTGCTGCTACGGCTGTTGCGACCAAATCGTTTCGCTTTCGTTTTTGTGTTGCAGTCTTTTTATCAGTCTTCTGTGTTGTTGTATTCAAAAGTGGACTATTCTCGGGGAACAGTGATGGTGGTGCGAATAGTTTTCGTTTCAATGGTTTCAGTTGTACAGCATTTTGGTTTGTTGCACCCGTGGCTGGCGTTGTTGTCATTTTTTCGGTATTTTCTACCGGCGTTGGTGTTGACTTTGCATCGCCATGAATTGAATCATCAAGTAAATCAGTCGTCGATTGATTCAATGACACATTACGATTTAAATTTTCGATGCGTTGCTTTATAATATCCAAGGTAATGTTTGCGATGGTTCTTCGTTTATTGGTCATTGGCGTTTTCTTGGAGCTAAATGTACTGTTATATTGTTCGAGCAATGTTTTCGGCGTACTGCTGCGATTCTGATCGATATGTGTTTTTGACAATGTATTAATCAATGGCGTTGTTGAACATGTAATTCCTGTATCTGAATCAACATTAAATCATATGAATTGGGATTTATTTCGAGATGAGCACAAATATATCAATTACCTGTAAGTTTATGGTTTGGCGTTTGAATAGCATCCTGAGATATTGCATCAATGGCTGCCTTCGATGTGTGATTTGTGGTTGACTTGTGAACGGTCACATTGGCGTGTACATTCATCGTTTTTCGTCTTGATGTTGTTGTGACTGGTGTGACTGTTGAAAAATTGTTTTGTACTTTTGTTTCTTCCATCGCTTGGGGTGTGTACGTGGTGCGACGACGCAATCGTGTTAGAGCTGCTGAGACGGGAGTGATCGGATTAATTTGTACTTTTGCTTCTTCCATCGGTTGTGGTGTGTACGTTGTACAGCGACGCGTATTTGGTGTGGCGGCCACATTGTCGGTTCGGCTTTTTTCCAATTGTTTCATGAACATCGAACGAATTGTATTTTTTGGTTTTTCATCCACTTTTTTGAAAATCGATTTTCTTGACTGTGTAACTTTCGGTAATGTTGTTGGCGCCAATGATTTTCGATTCAAATATGTATCCATGAGATTTGGTGATGGTGTTTTATCGATGACACTTGATGTCGAAATCGATGAATCACTTTCATTGTGCTTTTTAAGACCTTCCAAAATTTTCGATTTGGGAATCGGTCGATGTAGATTTTTCATCAATGTGTCGGGTTGAATACATTTTTGGCGCTAAAATTTTGACAATTAGAATTTTTGTTTTAAAACAATTGATGTACTATTATCGAAGTACACTTTGCTTACCTTTGTCTTTTCATAAAGATCTGGATTTTCATATTTCTCAATGTTTGATATGGGATATGCCTTTGGATCCATGATTACCAAATGCTTTTTGCAAGCTTCAATCCATAAAATTGATACAATTGGAATATTCCAGCTTTTGGCCTTATTGTATGTTGATTGTAAGCCATCTTTGAACACAACGTGCGTGGTATTGCTAAATGAATAACAGAAAATTGATATGCCTCGAGTTAAGAATCGTCCATAGAGTTGAATCGTAAACATGCTCATTACCGTAGAAGACGATCATTGACTTTAGCTCCCAAATTTGCGATTGTGGTTTTTACACCGTTCGTTCGATTTTCAGCACCCGATCGAAATTCAACGTAAACGATAACGTCTTTCATCACCTCTTCAATTGTTTTTGGCGGTTCAATTGAACATTCTTCTTCTGATACAGTGGTCTCACCGTTGGTCACATCAAAGTTATTATAGTAGTTGGCATTAGCCGGGCTACTAATTAAAGAGAAAACATACATACGTCAGCGTTTATGAGAAATTCTTCACAAAATTTCACTTATTTTCAGATGCAATTTTGTCGTGCACTTCTTTTTATACTTAATAGGTAGGTTAACACAACATTTTTTTTTTGGTAATTGTTATCAAAATTAGCATGTATGCGGATTTATTTATAAACTTACTTCATTGCACGAATTGCACGCACACGGCATGATGCCGATGGGCTGTTTAAATCACGTTGAAGTTTGTTCCATGCGGCTGTACTAAAACCTTTTTGTGGTGTTGAACTCATCGTTTCCACATCTTTATGAAAAAGATATGTTCGTTATTAGTTTGTTTTTTGTATTCTTTTCTCATATCAAATATATTTGTTGGAATAAAAAATTAAAATCTTCAATAGATTCAATGGAAATGAGAAAAATCGTTTGATTCAACCAATAAAAGAAAGAAATTATTTGGAAATCAATAATTCACATTGACAGTTGTGAGTGACGAAAAACACAATATGAAAGAATGTGTGAAAATATTGAACAATCAAAATACCGATCAGCCGAACGAATAAACAAGCTTTTCAATCGTATCTGTTTGAAACGAAAACGATTGACATTTGTGATCTCAACAAACAGACACAAAGCAACAAAAGTGTTCCCCAATTGTGTTTCGTTCATTATCTGGACTATGACAAATCTACGTAACAAAATGAATCGCACACTGAGCAAAAATAAATAAGAAGAAGAAAATGAAGATAACAAAATAAAAAAATAAAAAAAACACTGACTGAAAACAAAGATTGAAGCAACATAAATATGTCGTTTGTGTTTGCGATTTTTCGACCGACGAAAGTGTAGCAAAAAGAAATAGGTTGATTAAACACACATAGTGTGAACAAAATAATGTGATCATAGTCAAGACAAATCCATAACAAAAACGACGAACAAAAAAAAACACGAGCCGAAATTAATTATGCATTAGTGTGCATAACATATGTGTATATAAATGTTGTGCATTCAGTGGTTGCGAAATTCCCAATATTCCATTGAAGGCACAAGAAATGCCATAATAATTTAAAACAATGCAATTGATAAAATACGTATAAAAAATATATATACAAATTTGAAATGTAACCTTCAATGTGGGCCACAGTCGCACAGTTATTATCGGCTGGCGGCAAATTTTCATTTTCGTATTCATCCACAGTAGCAATCGATGACGTCGCCGTCTCGTACTGTATCAGTAAATTGTCACCCGAATTGTTGACACAACCATTCAGCGCGGCCTTACTATTTGCAGTGTCATTGATAAAGAGCGGTTCGTCGGGTGTTGATGATAACATTTTAAACAGCTGCTGTTCACCCATTCCAAATGTATGACGATGACGGCGACGATCATTGCCAAGTTCTTGGACAACATTTAGCACCGAATTTGATTCCATAAGCACGCTCGTTTTGATTTGTTTACCACACGATTGCTGATGTGATTGACCGTAGATTTTTTTTCGTTTAAATTTATCAAAATTGATGCTGCTCAAAGTTGACAATTCGGTACTATGAATGTTGGTCGACATTCGTGCCGATGTTGTTGTCGATTGTTTGAACACTGTCGCAATGTTCATTACGCTGTTGTTTTGAGTTCCCCTCTTTCAATACTTTGCGCGGCTAAATTCAACTCGACGTCTCCTATGTAGGTGTGTGCGTTCGTTGTGTGTGTGTGAACTTGGACTTGCGCATGTATAGGTGTCGTCTCAAACTCAACGTCGACGGGTATGATATGTGTCACTGTATGACCCTACGTTGGTCTACGAGATTGCGTATACATCGATGTATTTAACTCAATACACTGCAACACACAATTGAATACTACCATCGAATTGCATAGCAAATGTGATTGAAATGTATGTTTTCTATTCTTCGTTAAATTTAATGAAATTTTGCACTATTTAATTTATTGTAATTCAATGCAATTATATTATCTTTAGTTGTTTTATTCATTTATTCTTTATTATTTTATACATTAAAACATTAATTGCTTATTTTAATAAATGCACTTCAGTTACCATCGATATCACGTCGATCGATTGAATTTTCAAAATCCCAACTGTCGTTGACTGATAAACTTATGCTCGTTATTCTGTAGCGCCAACTGGTGGCCAATTATATAAAACATTTAGAACAAAAATTCACCATCATTCACCATGCCAATGAATAATGTCATCCAAACCAAAACAGTTATGCCATGATGAAAGAAGAGAAATCAAATGCAAAATAAATAATTTAGAAAAGAAAATCCACACTTTTTTCGAATTATATTTCGTTTTTAGCTCAATCGAACTATATTCTTTCTGTTTTGTTAGATGATATCATTTGTCTGAAATTGAAATGTTTTATTTTATAGCAATAGATGGCATTTTCATTTAAAACCAATAACAAAATATGATTGATTTGGAAAACGATTTCATTTTCATCGATCAAAACGAAAATTTAACGGAATTTTAATAAAGTTGTTGCTGCCATTGCATTCGATTGAAATATTTGTTTCGGACCATTTTTCCTTCCAATTTTTTTGTTATTGAATGTATAAAAAGTGACAATCAAGCGGCGAAACACCATAAAAACATCAAATTTAATTCATTTAAAAATTACTGGAATAATTTTAGTTCCATAAATTTCCGCTGGTCACAAGTGTCAACCGATTTGACAAACAACAAATGACACATGTGTTTACACATGTGTTTGTACGTTTTGCGATCGAAACATCATTATTAGTTTACTGAAATAATATTTTAGTTTTTTTTTCTTTTTTTTTAAAAATGCCGCAAAAAGACTATATAAAAAATAAAAAATCATTACCAAAATTAAAAAATAATGAAAAATTGGATAATCTTTTGGAAGAGAACGTTGAAGAATTACCCAAAATGGATCCACCAGAAACATATTCGTTGTATGTTCGAGGAGCTGCATGGATAAAGGATCGTGATAATGCTGCAAATCGATTGAAAGAAATTTGCTCTAAAATCCAAGACGTTCGCCATCCTCGACAAAAAAGTGCTGATTACTGTTTCATTGATTTTGCATCGGCTAGTGAACGCGATCAATCCTATGAGCAATTAAAAACAAATACCGAAATAACTGTGAAACCGGTCATCAAAGATGTGCCCAAATTGCTTGAAAAACGAAAGCACAAAGTTGCCGAAAAACGTGAAGCGAAAATTGAAACACGAAAATTGCTGGCAAAAATCAAAAAGAATGAAAAGAAACATGAAAATATTAGAGAAAAAACGAATCAAATCATCATTGCGAATTTGCCGAAGCAAACGACTAACGCTGAGCTGAAACAACAGTTCACAAATGCGGTGAAAATAAATTTGAATTCGAAAAAGAAAGCAAAACAATTTTCATCAGCCATTCTAACCTTTGCAAGTCCAAGAGACGCATACACGGCTTCAAAACAATCGGTTTCTTTACACGGACAGACATTGAACGTTTTACTGAATACCGGAGACTCGGTAAAGAGAATACACAAACGTAAACCAACAAAAATACAGCAAGAGCGCAAGGAAGAGGAAGAGCCACAACAAAAACTTGTCAAAACGGAGAAGAAATGAAATGCAGAACATATTTTTGAATGTATTTTCATATTTTTTTAGTTCATGCAATAAACAGGCCTGTATTTGGACCCAATTATTCTTTTTTTAATTTTATTCCTTTTTTTTATTCATTCGCACATTTAAAGTGTAATTTAGCAAAGCTTGTAGACATATTTCATATTTAGCAATTCTTTTTTGGTAACACTTCTATTTTTTTTGCTTTGATCGGCAAATGAATCAGCTTATAAATTGTACCATTCAATTAATCAACAATCAAAAGGTATTTTTGTTCAAAAAAAAAACCAGTACGACATCACGACGGAGGTACATGCCACTGAGGTACATTATGGAATCGCTATGAGGTGCATATGTAACTTGCTTTGATAATTGTCGATAGGTGAATTGAAAAGATAATAGAATCACACAGTGGGCTGTGATATCTTCAAAAAATTCATCCATGGGTTTCATTTATCACTTAATTCGTGTGAGTGATTTCACTTTTGTTTCAAATGCAATGCTTTCGCTGGGACATTTAAACAAACATTTTAATTATAGAAAAATGCCTATGGTCAAGATTGGGTCCTCAAAATATGCTTTTGTTTGCTTTCAACAAAGACTTTGTTACACGATAAATTATCTTTTACAAAACCAGCTTTACTTTTTTTTCACGTTCGATGAGAATGTCGTTCTGAATCATGGTCTTGAAATAAAAAAAAGAAACATTCATTACACATGTTGCCGGTTTGTCCCTGCGTGAATAATTTAATCAGAACTTGTATCTTATCGTTTTCGTGAGTAAAAAATGAATTTTCAAACATTCTCAATGCAATCAATCACTCCACAGTTGAGTCGGCGTTGAAATTATCTGATTACCCATATGTCTTCAAAGATTCGTGAAATATTCTTGTAAAATGTGTCAATCAAACCAAATGCATCCAATATAAAGCATTCGAAACACAACCACAAAAAAAATACTAGATAATTTCTCACAAAAGTCATGTAGATTTGCCTGAAGTCAATGTCTAAAAATCAACGTGACGGCTGTCAGATTGATTCTTCTATAATATTATTTTTTTTTGCTAAATAATCTATCTTTTCGTTCTATTGTTACTGAACTAAAAATTAAATCTCATCGATACAAATACGATGTATATCTGTTTTAAATATTCATTTTCGCGAAAAACAATCAAATTTAAGAAAACATCATTAAAATCGAATTATTCGAAATGAATAAATGCATTTATATGTATACTACCACAGAGTAACGGAGTAGACATTGCAATTTTTCAACGAATTGATTGAAAACTCGCACATATCAGTTTGTTTGTGTGAAAATATATGCTGGCAGTCAAAGCAATCATGTAAATTGATATTTGGTTAAGTCTATTTATAGTAAGCTTTTAAATTCTGGATTTTCTCTGTCTTTCATGTTCGTATCGACAATAATTTGTTCGATTTCATTTCATAAATGAAATCATTTTCGTCAACAATTTTACCAGTTTTAACATTCGGTTGCACTTCAACTTCCCTTGGCTGTGTGATCAGCGTAATCACCGTACGAAACATATTTTTGGTACGAGGAATACATTGCTTATGTAAATGAGACAAACAAAACAAAATATATACTATAATTTGCGGTGCAGGGTATTTTTTTTTTTTTTTTTGAATTTTATTCCATTCCGATAGAGTCATTCTAGTCGGTCAATTTTTATATTTTTTTCTCGTTCAGATTTCTTCGGGGCCCACTGCTTCGTGCAGTGTCGATGTCTATTTATACGGCTCTTTGCATATTTCTTGAAACATTGTTACTTTTGCGACCACGTACCGTGCAAAATTTATGATTATATTGCACACAACAAGCACACTCGGATACAGTTTTTTTTTCGTCTATTTTTCATATTACATTATTTGCTTTTGAATTTCGCTATCATCTGTGGCTTAAATCTGGCCACTGCACGCTCATTTTATTAAGTCTATATATTTCTGGGCTATTTAGCACACAAAGTGTCATGTTTGGACCAGGTGACAAAGTACAAATAAATTATAATTGTTTCTTCAGTCTATTTCATGTTTGGCAGTTTTATTTTTCGTCGGACGCTCATAATGTGTATACGTTCACTGTTCATGAATTCTGAAATAAAAGCACAAAATGAAATGATTTCGAAAAAAAGGAAATTCAAGGCTTATGTGAATAGCAGTTTCTAACAATTAAAATGATCAAATTGTAAGCAAGTAGATTGTACGCTATAAACAATGTTTTGCATTTTGTTTTACACATTTTTCAAAGTTAAACCTTTTATGATAATGAATTTATTAAAAATCTTAAGTAAAAGTGTCGGAATTTTGATCTCACTCAGATCAAAAGAGATAACCTGAGGCAAGAAATTTTCGTAAAAAAACACAGCAAATCAAAGAAATATCATCAAAATTCTTTAAGAAGATATACACAATTGTGTATGAAAATTATCAAACATTTCGTCATTTTAATTGACATGAGTCAATGGTTTTGTCCAAGAACAATACGCACAATACAAAGTTGGGGAGAAATTATAAATGGTGTCAATATTTCATTCATTGATCGACTAACCCTTAAAAAAAATAATAAGCATAATTAGTTAAGTGAATGAAACTGATTTTAAGTATGATTATTGTTGTAACCAAATCAATGTCTGTACTCAAGACCAGAAATCAGTAGAATATGCACATTGTTGGTTCGATGCGATGAGGCGATAAGCCTTAGGACAATTTTTGTTTTTGTCTTTTTAAACTTGGCCATGAAATGAACTATGAACTCTGCTTTAATTTCATTACAACTTAAAAGAAGAGAAAAAAAAACAATTTAATGGCATTCATTCAAACACACCACGTTCTCCATTCCGTCCGATCACAATTGGCTTTATTTATTTTGTCATTAAACTTAGCGCCAGACAAATCGTTTCAATATAACATAGTCAATGTTGCATGGTTCCAGAAAGCTACAATTGTATAAAATTATAACCAGTCCGTTTGGAATTATAAACCGATTAATTGAAAACCAGATTCATAGCAATTGATTCAAATCGCTCACTTCGCAAACTCCGCAAATATGATTTATCGAAGAAAAAAAAACGATATCTATGCACAACGTGTCACTTTAATTTTATGTTTCGGTTGCAATCCACCGATATGTAGATTGTGTAGATGACGATGTTTTATTTTCAGATGCATACGCCCATATTTTGCTTTTTATTGTTGTTCATTTCCAAGTGTCACACCAACGAAAATGCAATTATTATATCATTAATGAATTCTGTGGATGGCAAGTGCGAAGTTAATGCATATCGTCAAGAAAATTCAAGTTGACAAAGAAGAAGAGGAAAATGCATTATATGCAATGTGCAGTAAACAACTTCGTGTTGATATTGTAGCTGTTTAATTTCATACGACGCAAGCGGCGACATGCCGCGTCATTTCGGAACTTCTTTACAATTTGTAAATATTTATAGTTCAAGTGCTTGGTGCACTCAAATGGCATGTGCGGATAATTCCGCTGGAATCGGTAATGCACATGCGAATTCGACTGAAATGTAGAAGACACTCAAAATGCGGATATTATAATGTATCGATAAATGATTCATTATTTCAGATCACACTGTGCACTACTAAAATATCTACGCGACCATAAAGTGACTCAGAATCAGCGTGCTTTGCGTAAAAGCCTTGGAAAATTTGATTGGATAATCGAATACAAGGTTGTTCAATGTCGCCGCATTCATTGCTTCAACAAAAAAATATCATCGGAAAATAGCGACGGTTATAATAATAGTCAAAACATATGGCGACATATTTCACGTCTCTGGAAGTTATTACAACTTTCACACACGCCAACCGTTCCGACGATCTATTGCTAATTGCACAATTGGCGTCCATATACTTTCGATTGTTTTGTGTCGGTATTTTTTTTTAATTTGATTTTGTAAGCCGTTTGGTCAATATGAGTTACCATGCAACCAAAATGCATAATATAGAATTCACATAGCATCGCCGTCAATTTATAATTAAAATCAAATAATGAAACAAAAAAAATGAACGTCGATTCACGGTCGCATTTTTGCGGCTGACTTCGTATTACCGCGTCATTTCGTATTGGCACTTCATGGAATCTGCATTGATGCAATAATATCAATGAATTTGGAAGGCTTTAAAATGAATAAACAATTGAGAAAACCCGATTACCACTTTGAGTATGAGTATACGAATCAGTATCACCGCAACGCTTTTCTAAAGTTCGTCATGATAAAATCAGACCAAATATTTCAAAGAAGACTTTTTTCATCACAATGAACTTGTCTTTCGTTGAATTTCAAAATATTGGAAATGAGAATCAATATTTTATGGGAATGATTCACAATATTTCAACATATTTTGAGTGTCATTCAACTCCGAATTGAATCATACGCGCTATTTAGTAGTTTCAACCAAACTACAGCTGACTAAGCAGATATTGACACCATCAAAAAAACTCCCAACCCCATCAAATTATTTTGAACTTGAAATAAACGGTTGAACAGAAGTCAATTGACAGTGTTCGTCACACGTAACGAATGTTGCGGTTGCACTACGGATTCTATGTTCGCAATGTGATGACGCAAAATATGGATGGATGATTTTCCTTGGCTCAAAACCAAAACATCATACGAGTACTATTAAAATGATTCACAGAAAAGTAATTTGTTTGATTTGTTTTGATTTTGACCAAATTGCGGTTTTGAATAAAAATTACGATAAAAATAAAGAAGAAAAAGAAACATTGTAAAGCTGAAGCTCACCGCACGATGCCTTTGAATAAAAAAAAAAAACAGAAGATCCAAACTACTCATTAATTTGAAGAAAGCCGAAGAGTTTGAATAGAAAAACCAAAAACAGACAATTTGTAGAAGAAAAAAATTATGAGATTATGAAAAATAAACATCCGATTTATGAATTTTGGTTCCATAAATGTCATTATTTTTTAAAATAATAAACCGAGTTTATATCATACACGAAGAGACTAATTAAAAAAATTTGTTGAATAATTAAAATTGTGGCGATTTAGTATCAAGGGAGCAAGATATGATGCAATTAACTAAACTAAAAACACACAGCACAGTAAAGTGAAAGGAAATTCCGCTAATAGTGGCCGATTTTTTACATATGATTAAGTCATTTGATTAGTAATAAAAAAGTCTGTTTTGCATACGGAAAATCGTCTCATGATGTTTTTTCTACATTAGTTCGCGCCACAAATATATATATATGCACATTTTTTTATTGTTATTTCGTATTTACATGATTGAAATTAAGATTTTTTATCATTATCATCACTTGAGCTTCGGCGATTATCAAATGAATAAATGAGTTCTAAGAGTATTGTAATATATTGCTTTGTCACTACATAATATTGGATAATTATCATTGCCACCTTTGTTATAAAGATGTAAGTAAAAATATTGCCAAATGTCTAATGACAAATTATTCGAATGCTTCAGATATATTTTTCAAAATATGTTCTCCAAAAAATCATTCCGGTATTGGAAGAAAAATAAGAAATAGATTCGTTTAACTTAAGACCTATTCCAACTGCAGTGAGGATGGCAAAATGTTATGAAATTTATTGAAATATGAAGTTAGACGAACTCAATGTAAATAGAGTGTCTACAATACAGTATGAAAAAAAATGGCAACAAAAAACCAATGCGACGTAATGAAATGAAACACAAGCCAAACTGAACGGTAGGTCAAAAGCACGAATTCGTGCTCAGCTAACAAAACCGAATGTGAAACGAAATAACGAAAATAATTGTTATTGTGCTAATTAAAGTAGACAATCGAATTTATTATGTAAAATATTCACAACACTAGCCAAAATGTTCGGTTCCTGGTTTATTAAAGTGCATACTTGATTCGAGTTTGGCGACAGAATGGTGCGAAAGAGACGAAATTCATAGTTTCAGTGTCACACTTCATGAATCAAAAATTGCTTTCTGATCTCAGTGAATTTAATTGATTGAATTTGAACTCTTGTAGTATATAAAAAAATACCAAAAAGACACGCACACACACACACACAATTGATTAAGGTCATATTCAAAGTACATTAGATTGCTTTTGTTCATGTTCATGATAAAAAAAAAAATTATTTTAAGTATATTTCTTTCGGACCAAAAATCAATACCAATCGATTTATCCGCATTCATTCAGAGTGTTGGTTCATTTATGAACTTGAGTGTCGTTGAATTATGAAAACTATTTTATTCTAATAGTTTAATTTTTACATATTTTTACAACCGCATATTAAATATCGGAATGTGAAATTGAGGAAATGTTACAATTTGATTTTTAACTTTTCAGTTCTGTAAAAAGTGAATCAAATGTCGAATGATCAGCCATCATCAATGCGTTAAGAACATTTTGTCTGCATTTAAATGAAGTGACATTGCAATTATTTAAAAATTCTTTACCAATGAAGTACGTAAAAAGCATCCCACATGAAATTGCAAGCACATCGTAAAAAGGATGACCTAAATTGTTTGCAAGAATGATCATAAATTTGCGTTTAAATTTCCTGCATATGTAATGGATTTTTTTTGTATCCACTTATTGTTTGTGATGAAACAAATCGTTTTGTGATCGGAGGCTGTTGAACTACAAAATCCTTCGTCATTTCGAATGAACGTTATGGTTTTTCTTATATGTTATTGTCGTTTCAAAAGTGACTTCTTTTCATGTACCAATATTAAAAAAAAAAAAAAAAAAAAAAAAACAAGATACAGACCAAGTAAGACACTTTAATACTGATCAACAATAATAATATATCTTCAGAAAACATCCATGTTGAAAGATTAGATACTGTTTAACAACGCTGTTAAAATCGGTTGGCCATCAATAAAAAATAGATTGGAATGAAAATCGATTTGTGACGATTTTACCGCAAGAATATTAAATGCGTTTAAATTAATCTTGATACATAATCCAAGCTTCAATTTCATGCGCACATATTATTCAAGCCGCCACGAGTTTCAGACAAATATAAAAATCAAGCCGGGAAACATTCTTTTTTTCCAAGTAAATAAAGATTTCTAAAAGAGTATCTTTGATTAATTGTCCACCCCATGTTACAAGAGTAGACATATCATGAACATGAAGGCAGCCACACATCGAATTCAATCGAATTAAAATGAATACGTATAAAAATAGTAATCAATTGAATTAAATTGTACTGCATTTCCAAAATGTTAATCCGAATAACAAAATATGCGACCAGTTTTAACATGAACATTTGCAATATTCATCACACCGGCGAAAAAGAAGCAAGATGTAAAATATATCAAGCCAGATTTAATAAATGGTAATGATATTGAAGAAAAAAAAATGTAATATACAGTGAAAAAGGCCCCGATTGACCAATGCAGGTAACAAAAGAGCAGCGATCAATTGCTGTCGTAAGGTAGACCAATTTTTTGTTTCACAAGGTCACATGGTAATAAAGAGGATATGCGATTGCCGATACATTACTATAACGTTAATGTGCAATGACGCACAGCTTCCCTTCCCCGTGTGTATGTTTTTATATATGGACAACAATACACGTCTAGTTGATTGTTTACCATCAAACTGCTTCTTTCCTGCGTCTTATTCCTTACGCTCGAATTAATTCACACGAAATAAATTTGGTAGATAAAAATGTACAAATGCTTCAGGTTCTTGTTGGAACATCAGAAAAATTGCCACAAGAATGTTGTGAATTTATCAAAATGGTTTAAATCAACTACATTAACCTTACATATGCACAATAAATTTTATGTAAGCAATATAGATATATTTGTTATTTGATGCAAGGGCGCATTTTCATCATTAATATTCATGCGATAACTAGAGCAAAGCGATGTGATAACAAAAAGAGAAATGTAGCGAGTCACACAAGTACGATGTTATTTCAGACATTTATTGAAAGACAACAATATCCACACACATGCTGTTCCGTTTTCATATTGGTATTCGTTTAAATTATGAAGACATCGGCCAAGGCGTATGTATCTCTTTTGTTCAAATGAATAATGAATATAAATTGGTATGCCTTACAATGGTTATGCAAACGAATGAGAACAATTCCAAGTTTAAACATATTGTTCCTTATCCAATCGAAATCTAAACATTTGTTCACTTACACCAGTAAATTATCACTTTTATTATTTGCACTCTATCATTGATAGGGACAACATACACTATTCTGTTTCATGTTCTTGCTGGCGATTTGATGAAATTCCATTTATTGTTATAATGATCTATATCAATTTGCCAAAGAAGGTGAGAGCCAGTTAATTGGGTTGAAATCATTGCGGATTAAAATGGTATATATCAAGCTAAAATTAGCGTCTTCAGTAAATAATCCCTTCATAGCAGCCTTCATATACTGCTTATATATGTTGAACGCATTTTACCTAAGAGGTACATAAATTGTACACACCATTTATTATAGAATACAAGAAGTTTCATTTCCATTGAACAAAAAACAATAACGTTCATAACTATTTTTTTGCACTTGATTTTGGTCTATTGAAATTTTCTTACCTAGGGGAGAAGAAATGACAAATGTATCGACAATTCATGAATGGTATAGGTAATTAACCTTAAATGTGAAACGATTTCTATAAAAATTGTAATTTTATGTCATAAATGAGTTGATGATTGGGTATTTAGTAAAGTTCGCAACGGAGGCAATTTTTCAACTCCGAAGCCGACTGAAGCGGAGACTATTAAATCCGACGCCGACCGTTCTCCGACGGCCTCGGATCGGCTCAGATCGGTGGTCGGATGTTTTCGGTATTCGGACAAAATTTAATACAATATTTCGTACAAAATTGAGAAAAAAAATGACATTTAGTTAAAATGGGAATAAAAATAATGAAAAATTTATTCAATTTTTTGGATTTTCGTAAAAACAAATGTTCATTTTTGTGAGAACATCCAAGCATCCGAACAATATTTTGAAACCCGAACTCCAAAAAAAATCCGATGGCAAATTCATTCCGATGCCGGCCGTTCTCATTCGAGCATTTTCGAATCGGATCGGCGGTCGGTCGGCGTCGCAGCTCGGTCTATTTACTTTATGTAACAATTGAATTTCCATTATTTTCAAATTTTATAACGTCTAAAAAGATGTATATGTCAAGTGCAATTTTTCAGAGCAATAATTACAAATCCAGTTTCTAAGAAGAGGACCATTTAACCCCTGTTCCAAAGCCATAGGTGACACCAAAGACTTTGGGAAAATAACGATAGTCGTAGGTGGATCTCGAAAAAAAAACGGTCCGGAAAAAGTCAATTATGAAAATTTAAGGGGCTTCCACTCTCAGATGTTATTTCTGGGGGAAGATCGTTCGCCGGAGGGAAGTTAACCATCAGAAACAAACATTATATTGAAATATTTTCAGCCAGATGAATCAGCTCAGCCAGATATCGTCAGCAGCTGAAATGGAGTAAAAACAATAAAAGTGGCAATGGAAGTGTAATTATAACCATCACTCTTGGCTGAGATGATTCATCTGGCTGAAAATATCTCAATATAATGTCTGATCAGAAACTATATTCAAAGTAAACAATGAGATTTTTCAGTAATCCGTCAAAGGTACAATGTCATTTTAAAATCAAATGTCTCACATTAAAATCTCAATTTGAAAAATCAAATTTTTAATGTTGCTACATTCAATTTTAAAGTTCTGAAAAATTGTCCGACAATATTGCAATAATGTCAGAATCAGTTACAATGTTACCAATTTAATCACAATATGTTGTCATTTCATGAGTTTCTCAGTGTTTGAATGCGCGCTTTTTGTTACAATTTGTGCTATTATCAACAGGCAAATGCAACATAAAAATTGAAGATCGTAAATAATTTATATGTAGATAAATTGTGGAATTTGCAAATGAAAAACATTCCATCGTCACCATCCATAAATCATTTTTAATTTATCTCCGTTTGTTATGGCTGTTACTGTGTGGCAGTACATTTAAATTTAATTAAAGTAAAAACTATATATATATATATATATATATATATATATATATCATCACGTGTATGCTCTCGCTAATTGATTGCATACTGATACTTTCGCTCTTCCTCTCGTTTCTTCTTCGTCGACCATTGTTAGTGTCGAAAATGGGAAATAACAATTGAAATAAGTGCAAATGTGGACATGCTCTTGTGATATATTATTTGTAATGTGATACAAAACATAAGTTATCGTATATACGTATACGAATCCATTTCTTTATTTCGGTGTAATGCAATATAAACCGATGTATTTCAAAAGTATGCATTTTAATCAAATAAAATGATATGAAAAAAAGAAGAAAAAAAACATACATGTTCTTAGAGTTCAGTAGATTTTAAAATGTTGTGACATTTCATATAAATCTTTCGTTTGAAAATAATTTAACACCAAGACTATTTAACAAAAAAAAGAGAATAATTTATAACATTAAACGAAATAAATACGTGCACCGTCAAAGTCAAAAGCTTCTACAAATATTTCGGAATATTGGCCGGTAACGATAGAGATTACACGACAAATTGAAACGGTGTGAGAAGACTAAAATGTTTATTGCATTAATTGTTTAGCTTGAACGTTGAGCCACAATAATGCATTATTGTAAGGCATGAAGTCAAACACACACACACACACACACACACAAACAAATAGGATGTAATGAACGCAGACGCCGGAAAGCCGTGTGTGCTCTAAAAATGGTCAGGCAACAATATAAAAGAATCCGATCCTGTGCTAATTATAATTGCTTGTTGATATAACCAACTCAACGCAAACAAATAGAAGATATAACTAGATCCATTTTTACATGGTAGATATTAATTAAAGAAATGAATGGAAGTAGTGCAGAAGTCTCTCATACACGAAGCACGTACATCGATATGAATGTATGCAAAATGAATAAGAAAAATATATAGATGATCAACTTTGGCATGAAGTCACCTCTTTTTTTCCTCGAATAGTTGAAATAATCACCAATGTAGTTACAAAGTATTTTTTTTTCCATGGCAATATTCGTATTCATTGTGTACGGTTTGTGTAATGAAATAAAAATACCGATCACACCAAAATCATAGAACACACGTGGTTTCTTCAACATGGAATGGCTTTTTAATGGCCAATGTACAGGCGTTCGATCAATTTTCAGTGAACAGCAATCGGTATTCGCTGGAGAAGATTTATAACGACCAGTGTCAATATTGTTCTCTCTCCATGCGCTTTTATCTACTTTCTGTGTGCGTCTTTTTTTTTATAGCGAATCTGTGTCCAGGTAGTTAGGGAGCATACATGTATACACCCACTGCATGTCGTTTTTATATTCTAAAGTACATGATCCGTCGTCAGTGATATTCGCTTATGTGGTGAAAATATTTTTTGTCTGGCAGTATTCAGTCGTTTGCATGTTTAATCAAATAAATAGGTGTAGTTCCACCGAAACCATCAGCCACATTGAAAATTATTAAACAATTCGTGCATTCGGGCTACAATGAGAAACAATAATAACAATAACCAAATAAAAATTATGATTGGGCGCGTGACATAAATTAAATAGACTTGCCACACTGTGAACAGCTGCTGTTGTTCAGCATTTTGACTTCTGAGAGCTGATACGGAATTCTTTTTTCTTCGGTGCACTTTGGTGTCACTGTTTGCACTATAAATACTTACGCACAGCATATACACAATGTACGAACTTCATATGAACGCGTTATATTAATTATTTATGTTTCAATCTGACAATTTTGCATTGAACCATTTAGATATGAATGAAACAGCATTCCAGATATAATAAAGATTAGAAGAGATTATTATTTGGTTAAATTACTTTTAATCGCGAACAATTTATTGGAACACCATCATCATATGACCGTTTGGCCAATTCACACGATTATTCTATGAGCGGTTGAATCGGCCGCCTGCCATAAATTGACACAAATTACCCTGCAAACCTAAAGAAGCGGCACATGATTTTATGCGTACACCATAAATTTATCGCACCGCCAGCTTCTGCTATATGAATATTCCGACTAAAACACGATCCGCACGATCCTAATGTGGAAATTTTTTTGTACCAAGAGGCAACCCAATGATCATGTGTGCTTTAGCATCTACCATTTTTATTTGTTTTCAATGTCCTTTACACCGTCGGCTGTGAGCCGCATCCACTTGCTCAATGCGTTCGCATTTCATTTCGGTCAATTCTTAAGTTTAGGTCTAAATAGAATTTGGCGCCATATAAATCAGAAGATATTCTATTCGTGTTTGCTTTTATTTATGTGTGAGTTTGAGAACTCACTGTGACTTGATTTTTCACTTTTCATTGCATTAAAATACATTTTCAGCTATAGAAATCTTCTTCTGTGTTGTTGTTTGTTTGTTTGTTGTTGTTTTTTTCCGTCGGATAAAATTTTCTTATTCCTGTATGACAATCTGTGTTGAAAAATGAATTTAAAAACTTAGCTGACCGTCAGATGTCACAAATGTACTTGACCATGGTGGAATTGTTCAAATTTCCTTTGTCATTAGAATCGAGAATGCGGCAATTACAATGGCCATTCAAAGTGATCATCAATGATTTCAAAGCAATTTCCGATTCATTTTGACACGCATTCAGTCGGCGACAAGACAAAGCACATTACGTCTACATATAATACAATCAATGCATTTATTGCAATAGTTCGTGTGTCTTGGTTGCACTCGTGCCGACAATCATGTCCATTTTGTCTTTCGGCACTTTTTTATTTGCGCCACTGCGTAAACACAATTCGTAATTTGTACTTGTTTTTGTAAATGTTATGAACACATAAACCAAAACAACTGTATTCAGTATCAAACTGATCAGACCCGGGATCATTCCATAGAACGAAAAGGAATTTATGAAAAGTCGTAAATTGTTTAATATTTTGTGGGTTTAAAACACATTGTTTGATGTATCCAATAAATTAATCTATTTACGGTTGTTTTCAATCATTTTCATATTTTGTAGATCCCAAATGAACTTATTATATTATTTATAAACTCTTATGATACCACTGATGTCCCAACTCAATCGACCAAACGATAATTGAAACGTAATAATTGCTTTTTGTATTTGTATTGTACAATTACATTTTGAGGCGACCAAACTAAATCAAAAAATATCCTTAAACTTTTTTAACATTTACAAATTTCAAATTCTATCTGAAGAGAACGAAAGCTCGTATCAATTTTATTTGTTTCGTGCTAAACCGTTTGGGGTGTGTTGGGAAATATTTTTTTTGTAATTTTCGTAATTATCAATTTCATATTGTTCTTCCCAATAAACAATTGTTGGGGCAAATTCATCCATTATCGGGCATATGTTGACGGTCAATTTTGTGGCCGGATTTGTGTGTAGTTTCAGTCATTTTCAACGTCACCCGTTCAAAATATTTACATATAAATAAATGAATAAAAAAATTCGTACGTAATACTTTATTACGTAAATTTTAATTACGTAATTAAAAGTGAGGTTATGTTACGCATATTTATTTCTGATTTAATAATCAGCGAATAATCACCGCACAAATCCCAGCAAAATTAAAAAGAAAATTAATTTCCGCTAAAAAACATTAAAAACAAATTTTATTTTTATTTTTTATTTACAAAAAGTATACTTTTTAGAGTTTTTTGTATGAATAATTCAGTCGATAAGACAGTTTGACATTAGCGATTGACGAAATTTTTATTTACGCGTATTTACCGGTATTTACATTCATTTCCAGTATTGACAAGTATTTACACGTATTTACACGTATTTACACGTATTGACATTTATTTTGTGTATTGAATCGTATTTTTTTAGCTTTTTGGCTTGTTCTTTCCCTCTAGACCTAGGTAGCATATTACTGTACCATCGTAGCATTTATGGAAAAAATGCTCTGTTAACGCTTCCGAATATTCAGACTTGAATACCGAAGGCGCTGACAGTTTTATCGATCGCAACTCTTCATTGTCGTTCAATTTTGCGTTGTTTTCTTAAAGGCTGAATTTATTTTTGCACGTCTCTTCTTCATTGTAATGAAAATTAAATCTGTTCAGAAAAAAAAACACGAAAAAAATTGTCAAATTCGTGACACACAGTCCATTGATCACTTCAAAAAAAAAATCAAGAAAAATGGTTCGTTTTTGAGTACTTACCAACAACACTGTCACATTCACTGCAAAATGACAAAAAGCGCGTTCGAAAATGTTGTATTCACGATGCAATGGTCGGCAATTGGAACACAAGGCTAGCGAGAGAGATTAAATAATTGCATAAATTTAATTAAAACACTTTTTCATTTGAAATTACTGCTGTGAAATTCTTTACTAAACTGTGGAATCACCTCAAAAATGCACCCGAATTTATAGGGAATTATTGTTGAATCGACAAAAGTAAACGTTTATTAAAAATGACCGATGATCAAAATCGAAATGTAAATCACCGTATGAAAATATTATTTGTAAAATAGCATAAAAGCACTCGTGGTTTGAAGCACAATTTTGAAAATGAACAGAAACTGTTTTTCAAACGTTTTGATATGAAAATGAGATTTTATTTGTGTTGTCGAAGAAAACGATTTATTTAGTCACTTTCATTTCACCATCAGAATATGGTATATATTGTGTTCTGATTTACAAAACAACTCCTTCTGAAATGTTACGATTGAAACTAATCAACACAATGCACCGTACACATTTGAAGTAACAAGCAAAATGAACGTCGGCGAGAAATGTCACATTATAAACAAAGAGAGATGTGTGATTTTCGGTTGAAATTTGAATTTTGCTAACACAAGCAAATTAAGAAAAATCTGAGTGAATACACAGAGTGATACATAATGTATATGTAGACAGAAATGCATATGAATAGAAATGCATATGAATAATCAATACGTTGTATCAAATGCTGTTATTGCTTACGAAGCATACTGTTAATCAACGAACACACATAGCTATCACACGGAGTCTGTCGAAACGTTTTATGAAAACACAATCGAAAAGAGAAATGTTTATGTATGCGATGCGATTATTGTTTATAAAAATGCTGTAAACTTCAACTCCGACATCAAGTCTCACACCAGTAAATAAAACAAATGGAAATATTCTATTGAAATATATTACTTTTTTGCATACAATTTTCTTTCAAAAATTACCACTAAACTGGGCCAAAACATTACATTTTCCAACGTTAAAATGAATAAAAAAACATTACATATTGTTCTATTTTTGCCGCGGCAAAATTATTCCGATCTTGACGTTCATTGGCGTTGTTAAATGTAATCTGAAACATAAATCACTCGCAAATGTTATATTTATTTCCGCTAATTTTTGGTTATTAAAATGGTTGACTGTTAATATGAAACGATGCACATGTTTGTTAAAGACTCACAAACAATGAATTATGTTGAACGATTTCGAATCATTAATATTGCACGCGATGGTCATTTGCATGAGTCAAATGTGGATGAAATAGCGATTTAAAATTGAAAATACGGTGCCACACTTGAACAAGGAAAGTTGGCATTGATTGAATGAGTTCTTTTTAGATGGTTTGCATCTTATCGCGTCAAATCACTGTCTGGCCAATGGCCATGTTGAATGATCTTCTGAGTGCGTCAAGTCATATGATCCAATTGGTCAGATAATTGAAAATGCAATTCTATGTGAGAAATAATAAATGATCATAGAACTAAAACTGGTCGTAATTACTGAGTTTGCCTAGACGCTACGCGTAATTGTTCGAAGATTGATGTTTAGGTAATTAACCGTCTTAATTCAGTTTCACAATCGATTTATCAAGATGACTTTTATTTGCCGCTCCGAAAAAAACGAACACATCGGTAATTAATTTGCAATTATTATTAAATCCTTTTTTAATTTCTGCAACAGTATTATACATTTAAGTCAAAATGTTCAACTTTTTTCCTAATTGAATCAGGTTTTTTTTTCTGTACAAATCAATCGATTTCTGCGATATTCTTTAAAAATTCAATTTAAATCATAATTGAAGTTAAAATAATCAGTCTTGACCTTTTAACAATGTTTATCTGGTCGATTGTTAAATCATTTGTTTTTTTTTTTGAGAATATTTTCTTCATTGAATATAATGATACCCTCACATAAATTAAAAAATCTAACACCATGAGAGAAACAATCATTTAACGTTAAAAAATGACAAATATTAACAATAATAATGATGATATTTGCTCAGTTGAACACATATATAACTCTTATTGAAAAACTCTTTTATTCAAAAAGAAGACCCAAGATGTTTGAAGTCATAGGTGATGACGAGGGTTCCTAGGGGTCGGATGACCCCCCTAAAATATTTTTAAGAACCCTCAACAATTTTGGAAATGAGGACCCTTTTTTTTGCTCTTCACTTTTTTTGGCCGAGAAAATTCTTCCGATTTGCTAGGGACTTTCGCCTCAAAAAGTGACTTCAAAAAAAAAAATTATTTTATCCTCATTTCGTACAAATTGTTGACATCGTCAGGGACCCCCCATGGATTTTTCCAGGAACCCCCTACAGACGTTTGCCATCACCCCCCCCCTAAAAATTTTTACGTCATCATCTATGGTTTGAAGTACAATTTGAGTGCTGTGCCTCCGCACTGTTGCTACTGTTGTCTGCAAACATAAATATTGCATGGTCGGTTTCATGTGTCTTTTTGCATGGTTTCGTTTTTTGTCACAATATTTAAGATAAGACTGAATACGGCCGGTGTGTATACACATTTGCGCTACCTAGATGGCTTGATTCGATAAAGTGGCGTATCTTCCGATGTCCTTGGCAAATGCTCTACATACTTTTTAGCAGAAAAATTATTTTCCTCATTTATTCATAGCAAAAGAACAACAGCAACACACAATCATGCATATACACACATGTTAATGACGCTATAAACACTTTACACAAAGGAAACTAAATTAATTGAACAGTGGCCATGGGCAGAGCTGCAGTTTTTGAATTTTTTTTTTTCGATCGTTGTTGTGTTCATGTAAAGACAATTTAATTTGAAAATTCCAAGTTGAAACATTGTGTCATAAATATTGGAAATAGTCTACAGAATCAACATGCAATGGTTGCATTACAAAATAGAAAATTTGGAGAATTTAGGTTCATTACTTTTTTAAAAACAATGCCATGTCACTAGTCACCAGGATATGTGCATATTGTGTACACTGTACACAATAAACACAATATTTAACACGCAGAGAACGAATTACTTCCGAAGTTAGCGACTGTAACTATGAAATTATTTCGAACTACTTACAACAGCTCCACATGCACGTTTTATTTTATTTGCATCGATTTTCGTTTCAAGAACGCAATGATTGCAGTACAACAACGCATTAATTGTGATTACACACACGCAAAAATAGCTTAATGTTAACCCTATACATCTGATTGGGGAGTATTAATCGATTGCAACAAAATAGATAAAATTGAGTGGCATGTCAATGAAGGTTTGTACTTATTTACATGTGACTAAAATCACATGACTGCGGAAAAGCTTTAATTTAATAAGCTAAGACCATAGCTTCTGATTGGGGTCCAAGGAGTCAAAAAATTTCCTTGAAAATTGGATTTAAAAAAAAAAAATTTGGTTTTCACTTTTGTCAGAATGGGAAGGACATCAGGAAGGACCACGGAAATTTTATGGGATTTTTGATGTCGTTCTCTGCGTTATTGGGCGTAGATTTTAACCTTTATTGATAGAAATTAAATCGTAGTGAAGGATGGGACAATGAAAAAAGTTCGAACGACACCAATTACCCCACCAGATTTTTCATAACATTTTGAATCTCTAGATTTTTCAATATTACAAATTCAAATTAGATATCAGATTATTGGATTGTATACATATGAAATTGACACTGTTATCCAATAAAGATAACTCTCAATCTTCCGAATGTTAATAGTTCTTGATATTCTCCAAAATAAAATAAAAATTAATTAACTTCTTCTTTAAATCAATGGTATTTGATGAAATTGTAACAGTCTAATCATTGCATGAAAATCGAAAAATCTAAAATTGCAATAACATATGCATATTTGGGTCAAAAGTTATGGGTAGAACATATGCACTTGATCTCAACCAAATGTAACCTGCATGAAAGTAAAATGGCAATGGCTATGAGTATTTCACTTGCCATTGTGAAAGACAATGAGTTCTAGTCAAGCAATCAAAGAGCCAAGAGAACAATGAGAATAAAAAAAACAATGGCCAATGCGAAGAGTGTGCCGAAAGACGAGCTCGGTTATTTAAAAAAGCCAATAGTTTCAACAAAGTTTGGTATTCTTTAGCTTCTGTGTTCTGTGTGATGATGCACATCGTGCTTCTTCTAATTCACGTGAATAAAAAAAGTTCACAGAGTTGCCGTGCATAAATTTAATCAGCATTTATGTTTTCTTGGAAGCGCTTGTAATTACATAAATTTTTACGTTAAACAACAAACACCAAACGTCACATCTCTTTTCTTGTCCTGTATTTTTAAGCAACGAAAAAAAATTTAATAAAATAAGCGTATTTTACGCATGCTCAGCAGTTTTGCGAAGCACAAATCGTCTGCATATTGTTTAGTAGAACATGACACGGATTCAAATCGACACGATGCATGAGCTACTGTCGATTATTTGTTTCTTTCCCGCTCTCTCTCTATCCAATCTGTCTGGCTGTCTTCACATTGATAATCTCAGATGAAGATCACGTATGAAATGTAAATGGAGAGTAAAAAATATATTTGATCAAGCAGACAGATTGAGACAAAAGAATGAATGCTAAAACGTATCTATCAACGAAAAAATCTTTTATACAATTAACAAAAGTGTTAGTATGTAAAAGAGTTTGAAACGAACAGCTCATTTGTTGGCTTAAATATCAACGAGACTAATTCACAGCATTTCAAAGCTACCTGCAGCATCAATTTCTGTATTTTTATTTTTTTATTTTTCATCAAATAGTTGCTGATTTTGAAAATAATTGTGTTCAAATATTGTTTTCTTCCTGAAATCCGAATAAGTTTAAATTGAGGAATGCTAGCGTTATTTTTATATTTGATTTTTTTTTTCAACTATTATCACTGCGGCTTATTCGTATGCCACCTTTTTTTCTCATTGTAGATTTACCGGCAGTTGCGAGCATTTCAGCAATTTGCATAAGCGAACTATTTTAGATTATCGATAAAAAAAGAATACAACGAAATCCGCGAAGCGAAACTCCTACCGCTGAAAATGTGCATATGTTTTGTATTGAACAAATTTTGAATACACACGCACATACACTTAAACTGGTCAGCAACATCTAAGCTCACAAACCAGCCATATAATAGTAACATTTTAAATTTCGATTGAAAATATACACAACTGAATCTTTTATGCACCAATCTTCGGCTAGATAGAATAACAACAAAAAAAGAATTACTATCAATAAGAAGATAAAGATTGACTTGGTCATAAATATCGTACAAACCGTGACCATACTTACCTCGCATTCCCACTAAAATGGGTAACGTTTCCGTTGAATGTGTTTGTTTGCATTTTTGTGTTCCTGCTGATTTAAAACCATCTTTGTATCGATAAGTCGTTATTTGCTACTGACGATTTTGCTTGCTTTTTAGTCAAAAAGTACAACACACGATATAGACATATACAGATGGTGAGATAGACAAACTGATTAATAAATGCAACCAGATGAACCAAACATAACCCACGCATTGAACTATCCGCAACGCAACAAGAGAAAATCCATTTCTAAATTTATATACAATACAGCAAAACAATTTTCTCTCTAATCTTACGTCGATTTCCGAATTTCTTTATGATTGTTTACGTCTGGTTGCTTGTTTTTTTTTTTCATTTATTTTTCATTTTCTGACCACATACGTGCATTGTGTGGCATTTCAGTCGCTGAACACAAGAAAATTCACATCATTCATTTTCGTTAATGAAAAAAACAAAACCAGTCATTTGACCAACACCAACGCTGATGTGAACGAACAAAAGAAACTATATACACCAAAAATTAGTGACCTTCACCAAATTTTCAAGTTTCAGCTTTGTGTTTACAATCGTTTCATAATCCGGTGACATTTGTTCATTTGTGCTTTGCTTTGTTCAGACGTATCACATTATTATAACATCCATGCTTGGTGCTATGAATTGAGTCAGTTGTTGTGACTGTTCAATTATGCAGAAAAAAACATAGTGTTTTTCAGAATTTTTTTTTTTGAACAGAGTATTGATTAAATGCAAGCCGAGCCAAAGAACCAAAAAAAATCAATTAAAATATAATTAACATATTGAATTACATCTCTCAAAAATAGAAAAAATCTCGTTTAACTATGGAAAACCGGTATTTCCATTTTCAAATCTATTTTTAACATAATATTAAACATTAATTCGAACAGACTGAAAGCAGTTTTTTTTTACATTTTTACATGAAAATTGTATCATGTCGATTAAATGGGTAAGTTAAAGATATCGGCGTTCAAGATTGGTAGAACTTTAACGCAATCAATGTATCCAAAATATCTCTAAAAGTTTACCACATGGATTTTCAACGTGAGCTTATTTAAATATGCCAATAAAATAGAAGCAAATCAAATCGAAAATATCATATATATATATTTCAAGAACGTTTGTTTCTCTCACTTTTGTTGAAGTCTATTGAATTTTCACCGGGCCTGCGTAGATATGTTACATACACATATCATTTTGGTGAAAATCGAATATATTTTTCTTTGTTTTCGCTTATATTATCGATTAAGGCGAAGAATAGACATGGATGAATCAAACACAATTAATTGGTCTTCATTTTTATCTGTTGATAGATTATGATTCGAATTGCACAGTAAAATTGTGATTTTTTTTTCTTTCAAGAAAACAATGTGACACTGTATCTATGTGCCATGCCTCCAATTTCGCTCTAAACACTCTAGAAAAATGAATTTAAAAATGTCAATGTCTCTTTTTTTGGTGGAACATTTATTTAAATGAATTGAAGCTCTCCGACATATGCAGAGGCAGAGACAGGCAGAAAATGTCAACAAATCGCAAATTGGATTAGAAGACTTTTGAATATAAATACAGAACCATTCGAAATCAGATAGCTAACAAAATTACTCATGTTATATTTCGAAAAGAATAAAAATGAAAAAAAAAAAAAAAAAAACAATCAACAATGTCTCATTGCATATTACAAAGATCATGCGATACAAAATTTATGTTAGTACTTTAGTGTTCCACGCAATGATCCGAATATAAGATTAGATAGGCCATTGGACCAGAGTGCGTGAACATATACTTCCAAATATTTGAACATAAATTCAATTGTCGGTTGGTTTTCGTGCGAGGCTGTGTGTCTACAAAATTCAGTCGCATTTCATTGTAGAATTGAGTGGCGTGCTTTCTCAACACTCAGAAATAAATTTTAATATATACATATAGATATTTCTACAGCATCAAAATATATGTTTTTTTTTTTGTTTTTAAATGATTCAGGTCTACGATTGAGATGACGCAATTGGATATGATGGTAGTTTTTGAATATAAATTTCGATGAATGCGGGTTCATTCAACAGGACTGTATTTATACTATTTCTTGTATTCAAATATATGGTATTTAAAACCTTGACTCATGCCACATCGCAATAAAATTATATCTTTCATTCTTTTTAATATCAAAGTGCTTGGACATTCAACACATTTTCATTTTCACAAAATAATAGAATCGCTTTTCGCTATTTAATTTTTTTTTCAAAGATGAAAATTGTTCGATTTTTCATCAAAATTTTGATCCAAAACACTTTTTTTGTTGAATTTCGATATTTTACTGAAAAAAAGAAATATTAATTCGATTTTAAACCTACATATTAAACAAAAGTTAATCATCTACGAACTATTTGATGTAAATATTATAAATTCTCCATTGAATCGTTATAATTTTGCACTATTTACTATGAACAGTTGAGACATTTCTTTCTCTTCTCGATCGTTTGTCGTGGGTGTGTTTATGGGTGTTTCTTTGTTTTCCTTTGGATAGAATTCGCTCTTCCATTTCAATTTATCCAATGTTGTTTAGACTTTATTGAAAAAATTGGCTTTTCAGAAATGTTGTATATCGAATTTGTAACAAAATTTCTCTATCAAAGTGATATGCTACTGAGTGCTACGCATTTATTTCCAAGAGAAAGGGCACTTAGATTTCAATTATTTTTGCAGAAATCCTTCTTCTTCTGTCGAAAGGGATTTCGAATGGGTTAGTTATAAAAAAATCGTACACAGTGCACCACATTCTATGTTCTTGGATTTTGGAAATGTGTCATTGCGCGTCTAATAGGTGTTTCTATCTTTTCTTCTTTTTTTATTCTAATAATGAGTGACGAATGTAAATGTCATATGCATGATTAAAATCAGAACGTCAATCAGTTGCGAACCAAGTATCGCTAGCATCGAGAGCGACGCAAACAACAGCGTGCATAAATTAATTCGTAGATAAGGAATTATCAAACTTGTTTACGTGTTTAGTGTGTAAAAGACAGAGACGTGAATCGAGAGAGTGAAAAAGAGAAAAAAATAAAAAAGAGAATGGCACTGAGACGCGCACCTAAAATTCGATACAATAAACGCATTCGCTCCATCGTCGTCGTCGTCGTCGTCGTCGTCGTCTGTGTAGCAAAATATACACTTTCGTTTTTTTTTCTGCTGCTGCTCTAGCGTTAAGACTCTCTTTCGTAGCAACATAAAGCAGAGCAAGCAGCTGAACGAGCGTGCGGTTACAAACGACGTATGTTTGTACACTATTGCCTGACGAATTCACAAGCAGTATGAATTGGTAGGAATGAACGACCTTCCTCGGTTGATATTACAATTTCAGTTCGATCGTGAACACGGTGGAGTGCGCATGTGTTTTTTATTTTCTTGCAAATCTGAAAAGAAATTTCCGAACACACACACAGAGATCAGCTTGTGTTAATATTATTTCTTCACTGTGTCTCGTCGATTCTGATTTCAATATTCTTAGTTCAGAACATCTTACACAATTCGTTTTCGTTTATTTTGGTTTTTTTAAAACAAAATTGTAATTAAATATGCACACAATATTTTAGTTTAAAATTAAAGAAAAACCTTCGATTAAACTCAATTGTTTTCATTGATATACCAACAACTATATATACAACAAATCCAAATAAACAAAAAAAAAAGTCGACCGAAGAACTAGGAACCGATAGAGAAGAGAACGAGATAAATAATTCAATTAACATTTTTATTTGGAACTAAACTATTTTTTGGATTGCAAAAAACGGAAACGCCTGTGGGAGTTTTTTTTAAATTCACATTTCACCGACTGTTTAGCGATTCGTGTGTGCCAAATACAATAAGCAAGTTCAGCATCTCGCCAAAAAAAAAACAATTTACGTATATATCACATATCACAAGCAAGTTATATAAGCGATAAAGTGCCAGTCATTAAATTTGATTTCTTTTGATACGATCCGAATTGTCAGTTCCATATTGAGATTTAATCTATGTATCAAAGGCTCTTGCCGAATTGCATGCGAGTGTGTATTTTAAAGCGTTAATTTTGTTTTTTCAATCATTTCGATCAAAATAACTGCATACACAAAAGTTCTAGCGCACTCATACGGCCGACACATTGACATCAGATTGATAATAACGACAGGCACTAAACAAATTTAATTAGACAGATTATTTAACATCAACTGAACAAGAGAAAACCAGATCAAAACATACAAAAAGGAAATAATAAACATAATTTTTACATTGAATGATCTGAACGTACATTGATTGCATGCGATACAGACACGACGCAATCATTTACATTGATAAAAGCTGTATTTCAATTTCAATGTGGTGGTAGAGAAAGAAAAACCTGCATTTAATCAATACTGGTATAAATTCTATAAAAAAATTGCTTGTAACGCCAGCCGATCACGCAAAGCACCACCAAAACGGCCAGCCATTTAATTCACAACAACAACAACATAAATCGCACAGTTAGCTGTATATACATGTACATATACACAACAGAAAAATTAAATTATTTTGCAACATTCAGTAAAATTAAGTCTCCAAGATTAGAAATGTTATCCAACAATACACTTTGCAAGTAAAACATCAGCTACTAATACAAAGGCAGCCCCGCACAGCAGCGCAAAAAAAAAACAATAAAAATTATAAAATAATTCATTTGGTTTGGGACCAAAACCAAGAGAAGATTCTCATTGAATATAAACCACATAACCATATGTCTTAAACAGTTTTGCAAACAGTGTATAACGACATAAAACAAAACTAAACGTTGGCAACAACTTCAACGGCAGCAATAAATGCAACCAGAATTAAACAATTGGTTGGTAGAAAACGTGCACAGCGAAAACTGACACAGGCAGTTCGAGAGTGGTATAAGCAAGAAGAAAGTCGGCGCGGAAAAGCAACGAAAAACACAAAGAAAGGGGGCCCATTTTACACAAAAATTTATCGCGCGCGCTCTCAAGTGTTTTCTTCGCAAACGTTATTGAACGTAAGTGCATTTGAAACAATTTGATTACTAGGAAAAGTGTATGAGTGTGAACGGCAAAGTAAAAGTGCAAGTGATTTTTTTGATAACTCTTAATCATTTTGAGGCAACCGCATGCGATGAACAAAAACTGAATTTGAAATACTATGCAATAGGACAATCTCAATGAATGAATGAACGAAGGAACAGAAACAAAAAATTCACATGTGAGTGTATTGTATCAATCAAAAAAGCAGAAGAAAATTACAACTTGATTGGTTGAGATCTTCTTCGCGCTTCTCATCGTGGGTTGGTCTTTTTTTAACTTCTTCAAACGAAAAGGCAACCACAACAACAAAAATACACACACACACACACATTTTCTCCAAACATTTCATTTCTCTATTATTGATAGTAACAAGTAAAATTGAGTGTTTGGCTCAGCTTAAAACATTATAAAGGTTTTTTTACACTGGAAGTAATCAAGCGCGACCGAAGAAGTGAAAGAAGCAACGAATTAACTAAAGTTCAAAATTCGAATAATAATAATAAAATCGCATAATTCAATATAAGAAAAAGACCTAGTAGTATCAAGAAAATAACTGCAAAAAAAAACACTATAAAATCAAGTAAAAATAAAAATAAATCCGATAAAAATAAAAAGGCCAATAAATAATTAATACTTATTCATAATTCATATATTGATTGAAAGTTTGCCAATTCGGTAGATTTGACACATTTATACACAACGGCATGTTTATCAACAGACATGTCTGATAGCAAGCTGACAAAACAATTCCAATAACTTACGAACGAAAAACAAACACACATTAGTAACTGAACATCACCATTCAATATAAGCGTTAAGGTGACGAAAACTAATAAATTGCAACCCATACAAACGTACAACCAAGCCAATCAAAAATTCAAGAGAGTTCGTCTGAGAGAAACGTTGAATTGACAAATCTTTTGGAAACGCTGTCAATCGATTAAACTTTGTGAAAGTTCATCCATAAATTCTTCAAGCAACACACACACACACAAAATATACTACCGCAAAATCATAGAAACGATCGAATGTACCGAAATCAATTATCGTCACATTGATTGAATTTTCCGGTGCTAGAAGTCAATCACTGGTTGCGACGTGTGAAAAATATCAACACAAGACTATTCTGTTGAAAGAGTTGGCCAGCTGGAACTAATAGACCATCCGATTTAGACGATATTTTCATTTACTTTCTTCTAGAAGATTGTATTGTACACTCAAACGGAGCATAACCTAAGGTAATACATTGATTTCACGTTTTTCTTTTCTTCAATATTTCATATTTCGAAATGATTTTCCATCGGTTGTCCCATATTTTCCTTCATCTCTTTTTTTTGAACATATACACAAGCATAATATGAGTGTATACTGTGTGCTAAAGTCAATTAATTAGTCAATTTGTTAATTTAAAAGAAAAAAAATTTCTATATTGATGAAAGGCTAAAAAACCGCATTCAGATCGTGGGATACTACTAATGAACGGTTTGGCGAAAAATTGAGTACTTATAAATTGGAGAAGAATGTGCGTGTGTAACAAAAAAAAGTACTTTGAAACAATTTCTTAGCTATAAAATTATATAATTCGATTGTATGATATTATTCATCCAAAAGATTTCATTTGCTCTAGTTTTACGGCTGGCGGTTTAATTTATAATTTTAGGAGTTTGATTCAAGCTCTTGACTGTAATTTAAAGCGTGTGCACTCACACGAATTGCTCGTGATTGCCTGAAAACTACTGTTAAGTATGCTCAATCAACAACAACAACAAAAAAATCCGAGCAAATTTACCGAAAATATTTCGGAAAAATAATGTCCAATTTCAATTTTGTGTACATTGTTTTCGTTCCATGTCTCCATCTCGATTATTATGTATATGCCGTTTAACAAAAGAAAGAAAAACGACTATCCATGTATATAATGAGTGGTTAAACGTTTATAAGACGCCAAAATAACTTATATTGTACCAAATAAGAGACAAAGTGCAATGTTACAAATAAAATTGTCTGTATATATAACAATATGTGTATCGTATTACCGAAAAGTAAATAATTTAGTGAAGATTTTTCTTCATTTAAGCGTTACTGTTTTAGTTGCGTTTGTTTTGCTTTTCACTGTTGGCATTTTGATCGCATATTTCATGGTCAGGTGAACAAAGGCACGCATACAATACACCATGTCTTCCATTGGCATATTGTTCAATATTCAAAAGCACAAAAATGTGACGCGCTTGGTACACAACACACAGTATTGCTAATAATTTCGTTTCATCGCCAAAAAGGTAACACAACACACCATATAGGAATCAACGTTCGATGGAATGAGACATAAAATGGCAAATGAAAAATTAAGACAGTGAACGGTATTTTTTCTCCGTTGTTGTTGTTGTATTTTTTCTTTTCGGTTATATCGCGGCATTTGTTGATTTGTTGCCCGGTTGCCCGGTTGCAGTTATGATAAGTATATTCACAATAAAAACAAAACACAGCGTTTACGTTGCGCGAATATTTATTATATGCGATAAATGGCTTATTAAACGCAGCGTCTTAGGCAACAATGAGAGCACTTTGAAGACGGTTACTGCTTTTGTTTGTATTACATTGTTTGCTTTTTCGGTTTGGTTTCGTTGTGAGGCAGGTCTTCCACATGAATGTGAATTTTTATGAAGAGTGCGTAAAGTTGATGAATGAAGACCGCAGACTATGCGCCATACATGAGTACCGATTTAAACAAATTAATTAAAACATCAGACGAAAATTAGCACACCACACGTACGCCAAATTACCAAAATATCAAAAATTCATAGTGATCATTTCAAGTAGATGTTTAACTAAATCGACAACCAAATTTGACCTAGATACATTTTTCTTCTCTTTCGCTCGCTGTGCATTTCATGAAGTTGTGATTCAGTTGTCTACGAAGAAGAAAAAAAAACAAAACAATTATTTTTATTATTTATTTAAAATGGCAAATTGATTGATTTGGATGGCGCACGCGAACCGTTTGCACAAATCTACTTAAAAGTGATCAATTGTCAAATTGCAAAATTGTTCAATCTCTCTTAAATGCGTGATGCAATTTCAAAATACATGAACATTCACCGCCGGATTTATTAAAAGATTCAATTTTTTCCGCATTTGAAAGCATCTCCGTTGTAAATTTGGTATATTTTACAATTTGAAAATCAATTCCATTATTTATGCAAAGATTTTTTAAGAACTACTTTCTAAAACAATTGATGAATACATAATCAAAACCACAAATGGAATGAACACAACGCATTGTCTATGGAAAAATCGTTGAAGAATCTTTAGAATTGGATATTGAAGTAAATTGGCAAGAGCTGAATGTGATATTAGATACAGAATTTGAATATTATAGGCAATTTTTTTTGCCTTGGGACTTTAACGGTTCATCTACTTCATTCAATGTTCAAGTGAATAAGTACTTTACGAGAGAAAGTAATTCATATTAGCGTTTTATCTAACCTTAAACGAATTTTCTTATGAATAAATCTTGATGAAGTCAGATCAGTCAAATGTGCCTCCATTGCGGTGAAATATTTGTTATTTCTTTTTTTGATTATTTTTATTTGGCCGTTGCGTTCATACGTTATTGTTTATAATTCATTCGAAGTCCATTTCGCAATTGCGTTGTTTTTTCTACAGCGTCGTGTGATTTACGCATTACCCCTCATTGGTGTTAACCATTGTTGGCAGCTGAGATGAGATTTATAAAAGGCAATATATAGCTTACACACATAAATAGATCACTTTTTTTTCTATCGTATCTTGGAAAGTAGATATCATGTAATAAAATCGACCCACTGCACCAAACAATTTTTAAGTGTAAATTGTAGATACAACACCATTGAAGTTATTGTCATATAACACAATGCACATAACTTGCTGTACGTTATACAAAACCAAACATGCATGATTTTTATTCTGAAATACATTTGTGGCTCACGTAATTGAACCATTTTTCTTCGTTTCTGATTATTTGCTCAGATTTTTTTTTCTCCTTTTCGTACATTTCGTTTGGTGTATGGTATGTACGTTTGTATCGGCGTCGATGCTAAACGACTGTGCTTGAGTTATATATGCAATAACTTGTGGGTTAATGTAGAAAATTTTGCGAAAGAACACAAGAAACCCCAGCAACCATTTCAAAATAAAATAACAATAGCACAACAAAATAATATGATAGCAAAAAGTACTCTGAATTGAAACTAACTCGTTGGCTTACGATACGCGCTGCTGTACATAGTATGTTAAATTCGAATGAAATGTATTTAAACAATGACGGCGGTAAATAGAAAATTATATAATTTGTATGGCAGTGAGACATTGCTGTACCACTATCGTTATTGCAAACTGAATGAAATCGTTCATTAAAAAAATTAGTCATGTTTTTGATATGGATATTCTGTTGGCGGGGTAAAATTGAATTTATATTTTATAATTTTCGCTCATTATTATTGAAAGAGTTTATGCGAGGCGTTTAGAAACGAAAAATCCCTTCAAAATAATTAAAATAAACAAAAAAAAATGCAACCCAAACTCGCATGAAACAAAAGACTAATAACAAAAAACAACGATCTTTTTTTCTCTATATTTTCAACGTTTTTTTATGTTTTAAAAGCCAACCAGTTCCCTATGTCGACTTTAGCGTTTGTAATTTTGAAGGGAAAAATTACAAATGTATGTTGTTTATTTTCATTTGAATTCATGTCGCCGATTTATTTTGCCAACTATTTTGAAGATGTTTTTTAACAATGAATGAATGAAGAGAACCAATGAACTATGAAATTACCTATCATGATTCCTTTTTCAATGTCCAAATTCTAGACACACCGGCTAATTCGCGCCACGGTTTTTAATTTAATTTAATACTTTCTTGAAAGTGAAAAAAAAAAATATTTCAAATAAATACCAAACTTGATTTTGGAACAACAGTTCTGGGAAAAAGGTCTAAAACATTACGCAGATAGATCGTTTTGTGCTCGAAGTTTGTGTGCTGATCAATTTAAATAGAAAAAAAAAACTTTGCAATCACGTCAACAAAGTGTATCTTTGAGCAGTGGATATGCAAAATTGCATTGCAACATCATTCCGAGTCGAAGTAACTCTGCCTCTTCGGTTTACCATTTCAATTAAACAAATTCGTAACATGGGGCGAATCACGCTAGTAAATACTAGAAAAACTAGTAAATCTAGTGCGAATAATGACGTCACAAACGAAGCCAACTTCACACCAAAGGCCATATAATTTATATGAAAAACTACTGAGAGCCAACTTCACGCACTAGAATTTTCTAGTTTTCTAGTGAAGTCTTATTAAAAATTAGATACACTAGAATTTCGTGATTGACCCCATGATTCGTAATGAATAAAACATTGTTTAATTGAATACGTTCGGTACTATCGCTCTTCTTTTTCGCTGTTCAGTTCGATTAATGTGTCTCTTTTTTTCCATTAATTTACTGTAGCAGTTGTAACACATTCCTGTAGATGTTAAGGGTTTTTTAGCTGAATAATACAAAGTCATTGCTGTATTGGATACCTGATTTGCGTTCATTTGAATAGTTGGTTCATTTGCAAAAGCAACAGTTTTACTTTGTGCCAATGCCTTCCAAGAATCACATATTATTGTGGCAGCATTGGAACGTTTTTATCAGCTGCTGGATTCGTTAGATAACTGCTAAATCAATTCATGTTTTAATATTGTTTCTGATTTCTGGTGCGCGTTGTTTTGTTTTAAAATCCATTTTTACACGCATTTGGCATCAGTTACTTGATTTTATTCACTTGATATTTGTTTTGCCGCAACGGAACGGAAGTCTATTTTATTCAGTCGCAAAAACAAACTACGGAATTCAATGTAAGTGATGTGCGCTGCACATCATGTGCATTTATCTCCATTTTAAAGTTACTATTTTTGCTGCAATTTTCTACGCACGTTTAAAATGTTTTTTGTTGTTGTTCTTTATCAGTTGCGTACACGATCGCTTGTTTCTCACATAGACTCTGTAGATATCAATTGAATAGAGATAGTGACTGTTGAATGGTTGTATCTACTGTTGATGTATACAATCAGTGTCAGTGCATTGACACCACACACAGAGCTATGAAACTTTGCAGTCCCAACCAAATCAATTCTGAACTAATTACTTATTTCATGCGTCTGCCATTCAACACTATACACTGGCTTTGGTGTTTCCAAATTATTCGATTTGCAACAGTTTTTTCGCGAATAAAAAAAAACACTTTTTTAAATTACCAAAATGATTGCGTTTTAAGTGAAAATCACCACCGATGCGAAGTGATACATATAAAAAAAATGTGAGCCATTTTTCCATCTGTGGATCGATTTTCGTTTGTGAGCGGAAAAGTTTTTAAATAATTGTACTTAAAATGTGTGTAGTTTTTTGCATTCACTATCGCTTTTGTGACAGCATGTAAAATATTTTCTTCGAGACCAAATGTATATGTTACACGTTTAGCACGACATAAAAAAAACCATTACGCAAGAGTGTGGGGACAAAGTTGTACAAAAAGACTTAATTCATTAGTCATCATGCTAAAAAAAAAATTATTTAAATCCGAATGGATTTCAGTTTAATTCAACGAAAGTGTCCAAATTCAGTGAGTCACACAACTTGAAAATTCAGAATTTCGACTGAACGATATAACTATTTTGTGCTCTATTCACAAGAATGCCGCTCGATCACATTAAATAGCGAGAATATTAGATCCGGTTGCTTTCTATAGATCAGAAAATGTTGTGTTGATTTCATTCGTTGTATGTTTCTGCATTTAGGTACAAAATTCTCTTCGAATCGATTACGTAATGAACTATATTTGTATCGATTTTATACTATGAAATTTTCAAAGACCTTGTTGTATACGGCCGTTACATTGGTGATAGAATATGGGAAGACGTTGGAGTGCTTTTAATCGACCGACATTTTCATTTCACATTGAACTAAATGTATACATTTCAAATTCGTGCATTTTTCTTTCGAAGAGATTCAATTCGCTCAATAAGTAATGTAAAATCAATAAAATAAAATATATATATACAATGTTATAAGCACTCAAATATCATTCTTCAAAGAATAAAGACCCAATAACCTTGAATTGGTTTCTCTTTCTGTTTTGTACGAGGGTTTTTAACGGACCACTGAGCTATTTTTGTCATTTCCATTCGAAATTTATAAGTTTTATATGATCTTATATGCAAAATTGTATTGGCCATTATTAAAACAAGCCAAACGGATGCATCTGACATATTGCGTCGGTGTATGTGGTTTTTAGCCACACCAATGGAGTAAATGTAAAAGCATTGGTGCTTTTGTAGCTATACAATCGATACATTATTAATTGCTGATAATCTAAAAAAGCTCTCTTTTTATTTGGTCCGTTGAATGAATGTGTCAGTAATTTACAGGCTAACAATTTTAGAACGCAAGCAAAGTAACCGTATAATGAACTCAAAAACCGGTTCTATTATTATGACTTTATTTATAGTCGTATAGAGATAGAGAGAAAGAGATCGAGAGAGAGGAAGAGAGAGATGTTAAAAGAAAGGAATCATACTATTTAAGAACACAAAATAAATAGTGAATTTTCAATGAATTGATTGATAGAAATGGTACATTAGCCCAATCAAGCCATCAATTTATAATTTTTCTGAATAATCAAATGAATTGTAACAATAGCAGTTACATTTAATTTCATAGCGATTTTAAAGTAATCTTAGATAAAATGTGTCGCACTCAGCACATGTTCTATGTTTATAGAAAAAAAAAGATCATTGTAATATGCACGTGTCAACGACGATAGCGCTATTAATATACAACTAACACATTTTGCAATAATTCAATGTTAAACCCATTCACCGCACCAAAAAGAACTATCCAACACAACAAGGTTTTCTTTAATCAACGTGCTTGCAGCTACAGATTATTGATTTTCCTCTCTCCCTCTTCTCAAGATAATTGCCAGTGCGTCGTTCTAATTTAAAGAAACGAAACCCTATCAATAGGCGATCACCAAAACCTATAACAAAATCACACATTGGGCCTTACGAATTACTACTACTTTGCCTTTGAATACACGACGAACGAGAAAAAAAGAAACAAGTTTTGTTTACATCGATGTCGAAGAGTAGGGAAACAACTATACAATGATCGAAGTCATTAAGCGCCAAATACTTGGAATTTTGACACACACACACAAATAATCACACTCGTTTAATTTGAGGTGCATGTGCTTGGCCGTAATATTGTTTAAGAAAAAAAAATACAACAAATTTCTTAGTTTAATCGCACCTTAATCGCAAAGTATGGTTGCTTATTTGATCATTTGTACCACTCAAACGCCTAGACACATACTTCGGTTACGTTAGATGCTTAATTAATATTGGAGCAACCAAAGTGAATAAAAAAAACAGTATGCTTGATCAATTACTAATACTTACGCTACTTGCAAAAAAAGATATATAATATATATTAAAAGTGCACCATTTGAGCGATTTTATTTAAGATCATTTACTTTTTCTCTTATTGAACGAAAAACAACAACAGATAGTAGCCCCAAATTGAATTGCAACAGAATCTGTTGAACAGATCAACTGTCATCAAATCATTAACAAAGTTCATTACCAATGGATAACAAAACAGAAATATTTTTTAAATTGTACATAGCTCTTGTGAAGTTATTTAGTGCAATATTAATTGCATAAATTCCAAATCTAGTTTAATCAAACGGTCCATGGCATACAAATGGGGAAAAAAATATCGAAATTTATATCAAATGATAAACTGCAATGAAAACTGTTGTAATTGCTTCAAATAGTAAAAAAAAGATTAAAAAAATGTTCGGTTTTTGTGTAAGTTTTTCGAAATAATTTGTAATATGATGGCAATACGTTATTAATTTGAAAAGGACGTATTTAACGAAGCATTCGGACTGGGCGAAGTATCGAGAAGTTTTTTTTTTAATGTGAAAATCAGATGGATGCCCTTCTTAAAAACGTCACCCGTGGTCTTGCCCGTGGTAAATTAATTACATCCATCTGTCACATCAAATACACATCTCATATTTGTGTTACGTGTCAGCAGTTGTCACTCGTCAATTCACGTTCAATGCACAATTGTGAATATTTTGCTAATTTTCATTTTTCAAAACTTAGAACCTTCTAACCATTTACCCAAAAATTCCATAAAACATTTGAGTTCATTGGCAATGACTTATTAGAGACTCATATTTTCCATTCAACAAAACTCATTTCAATTAAACCATAGCAAATGAAACGGCGAAAAAATATGGTTTTATGACAATCAAACTCCGAAAGTGGCTGGAATAAAAATGTATTCGTGCTTGATTGACATTGAATTTAAAAACGGTTCACTTTGGCATAATAATAATTTCCCAATTAAATGGTGCGACCGATTCAACTGCTGCGATACTTTTGGATTTAATAACCTGATTTAGAGATTTGGTGAGCGAACACGGCCATTTACACCCATGCAATGTAATGCCATGTGCGATTTCGCTAATATTTATACGAATGTTTGATTTGCTAGCGGCGACAACATTTTACGTTACGGTTTGCATATTTGTTATTTTTCGTGTCTTTTTTCTGTCTTCAAAATCACACTAAGAAAGAGCATACATACGTATATGAGAATTGGTGTTGGGTGTACCAAATTTAATTTGATTGTTATGCCAATAGGAAATAAGGTGAAAATAAATTCGGTAGAGCGCACATGATACGCACGCACACAATCTGAATCTAAGACTTGTTTGTTGAGCTTTTTTCTAATAATTAAAGGAGCAATATATGGTGATCGGCGAACCAAAAAGTACACAAATAAACATGTAAGACGGCTCAATGCCAAACACCTTTCGGTTACAAAATTACCTATTTCAATTAATATCTCACGAGAAAAACACAAAAGAATTTTGGTTTTTTTATGCGTTTTTCTCTCCTATTTATTGTTTTATTCGCGTCTTTTTTATGCTTAGACCATTTCAGTTCTGTGTAAGTTTTATATTGACGCTAGACCACCAAATCCGTTGGCCAATAAAGCACCATCAAATGTAAAACAAAAAAAAAACAAGAAAACAAAACAATTAACCAACAATTATTGTAATGACAACACATTTGTACTTGTACTTGTGCGTTGAAGTAGATTTCAATGATCACATAGAAAGTGAAACTATGTTGATGACAAAGTCTTGTCACGATGACCGTGAATAATGCCCATTTCATGCGACTGCTCATGAACTGTTAAAGCCGAGCGGAAGATTTCATGCCATACACAATGGACTTACGTCGAATAAGCACGAATTTAGCATCCACTTTGATTTTTTCTACTAATAGTATTTTAATCACAAAAAAAAGAACTTATAAATTAAGTTGTATTCATAATAAGCCGGTTTTTGATCATATCATCAAATTTCGGATGAATTTTCATTTACAAACGATTTCATATGCTAATTTTTGGCTTTCATTTTTAAACAAATATGCACGATTGCCTTTGTACTATTTCGATTTGCGATAGTGTTTTAGTTTTTTTTTTGGGTTATTTATTGTTAAAATGAAAGGAACTATGAGAAAATCAATTCCTTTTGTTTATTTCAACGTACAAATAATGTTTTTATAAATATGAATAAGAATGCGTAAATTACAAAAAAAAAAAAAAAAAAAATCAAAAGTTTAAAGATTAGTGCTTAATTTTCAATGTTCAACTTCATTTTCACTGAACATAAATATCCGCTGAATTTCTATGGTTCAAATGAATAGTCAGCTCAATATATTGTCGGTAATGAACAAGATTATTGCTTCCGACCACATAGTAATTCGCATCGAATACATCAAAACTATAACCAACTGCATTAAGTTTTTTTTTTGAAATGTTTGACTATTATAACATTGCCGTTTGCTGATTGCCAATGTTGCTACAAATATTTGATTTCTTTTCTAAATTAATAAATGAATTTACCGACCATATGTATGAATCCAAGTGATTATGATGTAATAAATCGCCCATAATAGATATTGTACATATTTTCCAAGTATGCATGAGGTGAAAAAGTTGGTCTCAATCATATTTCACATGTACAACAACAGCTAAAAAAACTAAAAAAATTGTGTGCGGCAAATTAAATGAAAATGGTGAAATTGCGAGAATATCAATTGTTCATTTGAAGCACGAATGTTTCACATACTTGATCAAGTTTCGGTATACCGCCGTGTAATTTAAATGCTTATTTTTTCAAAGATAAATTGATAATATTTTGCATTTAATTTGTGCTCAGCGAGTGATCATGTTGGACGCCTTCATTAATTTGCTCAATTTCTTTTCGCTCATCGTAGCACAATCCATATATTTCAATTTCTTCTTCGTACATTTTTGTTATACGTACGAAGAAAAAATTCTCCGTTCAATTCAATATCGAGATGCAGTCTGCACTTGTCTGTGTACTTTAAAAAGCATTGTGAACAACGACATACTGCGTGCGAGCTTGTTAAAATTTATTAACTTACAAAGTTATTTTATCTTGCTTCGTTTGCCTTTTCACTTTCTTCATTCCAATATTCGTCTTGCTACTTGTTTTCAACTGCAGCAACAATGTACACTCGCGAAAAGACAAAACGGCGCATGAAAATCCAACCAAAGTCTAAAATTGAGTGAGAAAAAAAAATATCCAATAACGTCAAATCGAATACGTGCACGATGCGAATACGGTTTACCATTTATTTTCGTACAATTGTGGCGAATGAACACATAACGCCACAAAAGTGGCGTACTATCTTTGTCATTTTTACTCTCTGTGGGATGCGTCATGTTGAAATTGTTGCAATAGTTCAACCAATTGCCGTTTGTAAAAGAACTGTGGCACCACTGGAACTTCTACAATGGATTGTCCACCAAAAATCATCGTTTTTCAGTGCTTCAAAGAGATGGAATGGGCATACGTTGAAATTATTGAATTTGATAAATTATAATGCATCACATAAATTAATTTGATGATTGTTTTTAAATGGTTTTCAACGATGTTAAGAGCAAATTGTCACGCAGCGCTCAACCGCTTTCCATAACATTGATGCATGTGCTCGTCCATCTCCATGATCGGGCCACAATTTGTACAACATTTTGTCGTCTTCGATTGCGATGTGTAAACATTAACCGTTTACGTAATGGATTCAGCAAGAAATTTATCTGCTGATTTAAGATATTATATATTTAAAAAAAGGGGAAAAATTGACTGATAAACTTAATTGAATTTAAATTTAATCCACGATTAAAATAAGCCAGGCGTATTTTCATCTTCTTGATCCACCGATGCGAATGGCTATTAAAATTTAAATATGATAAATACTTGAACATTTTATGTTTTTTAATATTACAGAGAGCAAAAAGAAGAAGAAGAAGAAGAAGACGAAGAAAAAATGGTGTCACGACGAAAGATTCTGTCGCGTTCGCGTGATGACTTGAGCGTGGAGCAACCGTACGTGCATGAGGACGAAGAAGATGTGTGGTATCAAAAAGACAAATTATTCAAAGTAAGTATAAGCACCGTCAATTAGTTCATTTGTTAAGAGAGTGGTGAGTTAAGTCGTAATTGATATGTGAGAAATCGAGATAAATCACCCGCAACCGTTTGCAATGAAAATGATGAAAAAGAAGATTTAAAAATATAACGCAATATGCGAAATAAAGAGTAAAAATAATAAGAAAAAAAAACATGTTCCCATTCGTATTGCATCATCGCATATTGAAGCTGAAATAAATATTAAAAATCATCCACTTGTTACCGTTTCAATTGCTTTGCGACTATTATCCAATTCATAATGATATGTGCATGTGCCTTCATTAGGCTCCATACAAGTGCCGATCAACATCATACAAACAAATATATATACACACACATCATGCATTATGTACAATTGTACATAATATAATAGAAAGTAATGAAAATTTATTCATTCAATAATGTAATTGAATATTTTTCTTTTTTTGTATTACTCCAATTGAATCAGTTTTCTTGTACGTTGAAGAAACTTCTACAAAAACGAAGCTTGGCATTTTTGTTTAGTTTTGACCATACTTTTGATTCTCGTCATTAAACTGTTTTTTGTTTTGTTTAATAAAACATCTGCATCATGTCGCTCACCATAATTTTCTATCAATGAAATATGCTTTTATATGGAAGAATCTAGTAAATCGCCATCTTCACAAACGATAAATGAATGATTAATGAAACTTTGAACTGAAAACATGAATTTTAAATAGTTTCTTTTTGTAGATGCTTTATTTGAAATTTGGTAGTGTTGTGAATGTTTTGTTCTGAAACTGATTTGAATTGAGATACGGTTTTGTCATCTGTGTTTAACACGGGCATACGCTTACCATCACAAAATACCATATATTTTTTTAAATTCGTGCCTACCCATCGAATTAGGCCTACTGAATTATTCGAATTGTTTTAGCAAACCGATTCCAAATATTATACAAACTAAGCGATTTCATATTTTCACATTGAACTCATTTGCATTTAATTACTAATCGACTACGAATAACTTTCTGGCTTTTTGGACATTTTTTCGAAATTCTCTGAAAATAAATGACGGATTTTATTCAATTACGGCACTCGATAGTATCTACATTAAATACAACTCCAAATATAGTAATCGACATACTAACATATCGACATAGTTGTGTATGTGTGTGTGTGTCTTTTGCTGTACATATTCGCACGGTGGACTTTCTTTTTTTTTCGTTTTGAATTATTCAGTGAAGTATTCCACCATCAAGTATGGATTTATAGGAAAACTTGATTCAATATACAATTCCATAAGAACAAATGATTGAAGTAGAATACGAGAGAATGACACTGCGATGCCCGGAAATTTATACTGAACAATTTATATAACTTGAGGTTTACTCAATGTTAAGCTTAGATTTGAGTTGAATGTGTTTTTAAATTTAAAAAAAAAAATATGAAAGCAAAATAACTAGTTTGAGAAACATAATGATTATTTATAAAATTAGACAGACAGGAAGCTGGTGAGTTGTTGTTGTATTAAATGCAAATTGTGTGCATTCAAATTTTGTGAGCAAAAAAAAATTACTTTGACATCGAATGTGTGAAAATTACGAGAGAAAAAAAAACACATTGTTAATAGGTTCATTATTTCATTTTGTGGTTGCACAGCTGAATTGACTAAATACATCACATCAGAAAATTGTGTTTATCAACGTTAACGAATCTATGGTTACCGGGAGTATTCGGTCAACGGATACAAATTTATTATGAAGAAGGTGATTTACATAATATCATCAATTAGCAATTGTTTGCATTTTGGTTATTTTAAGCAAGAGAAGAATAAATGATTGTAATGGTCAATGAGGTATATGCCGCACAAAAAAATACTTGTTTGAAAATTCAAGTTTAAATCCCAAGTTAACTCATGCATAGTGTATCTTTTTTGCAATTTTCCGTGTTGTGGCCACTTAAATGTTGTTCCCGACCAAATGCATTTGATTTTATTATCGGTTTTAATGTGCAGTGCAGTTTGACAAACACAAAACAACAACGGATTGTACACACAAACACATACTCACTATTTATGGGGTGAACAATATTCATAGTTTGCATGCATTTTATGCCTGCATTTTCAATTGAAAATGAAGTATCATACCATTTCAACGACCGCGAATTACTGATTTATGGCGTTCAATACAGTAAATACAAAGAATAAAGAAAAAAATAGCATCTCCGGCCAACAATGCATCAAGGTTAAGCTTTTGTGTCTTGTATTTACATTTGTTTTATGCTGAAGTGCAGCTATGATGTTTACAAAAATATTTTAATTGATTTTTTTTACAATCGGGTTACATTTGTTACATTACAAATGCTATATGAATTGAATTGCATCGAATCACAAATATGAATCGGGTAAAAAGATATCCATCACATGATAGCAAAATATAGTTGAAAATCATCATTTTTGTGCTTCACATCGGTTAAATTTTAAATTGGATTTTAAATCACGAGCGCAGCAATTGTGACTAAAGCACAAACGAAACATTCTTTGCGTTTCACATCTTCAACTTAGTCAACACAACAAACACACACACATACACAATAAGAATGAAATGCCATTCATGCATGAAATAAGCTCAGTGAATTTAATTTGGATTATTAAGTAAAAATTTTAATTAATTCCTTAAAAAAAGTGTGTAATTTTCACACAATTCACATTTATTTGGGAATAAAACAATGCTCACAAGCATCTCAATTAAGTTACTTCTTGATTTTGGAATTGTTTATTTGTTAAGAAAAACACATAATTTATAAATAGGAAATTAAGTCTACGGAATGCTTCACTTCTAGACACGTCCAAATAACAATCCTTGGCTGGGAATTCGAACATTGTCTGCGTGAGAAACTCATCAACCGACGGGAAATCAATGATATTTTTTTCTGGTTTCCTCTATCACATTTTTTTTCTTTCATATTTCATAATATTTGGGTATGTTGTTTCACCATCCGATATCATGGTACATCGACGAAGACATTGCCCAACAATACACAAAAATGAGTTGATCTCTTTTTTTTCAACGGTTTTTTTTACTCGTCTGCTTGAAGTACCAAACTTTCGATTTTTTTCATGTTACCTTGTTCATGTCAACGTACGAATAAATGGTGAAACGAGATCATCATTTATAAGAATGTGCACCAATGTATGGCATGTGCGTAATAAGATGCCACTTAACAAAAACCCACGAAATGATGAACAAAATTTCAATCCGTCAACATTTCAAACATTTGCATTAATTGTTCAACGGAAAATGGTCACAATTTTTTTCTCACTTCTAAATGTATTGTTTAATTTCGTTTTGGCATTTTTACGATCATTCAAGCGATGTGTTCAGTTGTTTTTTGGGACCATTACAAACAAATTTTAATGTATACAATTCCCATCTAAATTGCTTCATGTAAAATTGTATGCAAATATGTGAAATTCATGAAGTTTTTGTGCACAAGAATAAAATATGCGCTTTTTTCTTATTATCAGTCACAAAATGCATTTGTTTCATAATTTTGATGATTTTTTTATACTGTTTGACAAAATTGATTATTTAATGATGATAACATGCTACTAAATAGTATTTATCTGTAGCAATTTGTGATAATTAATAGATTCAAATTGATTTAAGACACTGATCCGAACTCTTGAACAACACACGGTGCATCGAACCAATCGGAAGCATATGATTACGCGTTCAAAATATATATAAACTTCCTTACAAAAAAAAACATTGATATTTATTAACTGTTAATTCAATGATGTGATAATCATTTTGGTTTCGCCGATCACAACCATTGAATCATTAAAAAGTCATATTTTCAATTTCTCCTCATCAATATTAATAATTTTTTTTTAAATTTATTTGTGTCCACCGTAATACAATATATGTTCGCTTTTTTCATGTGGCTTATTGGATATTCATTTTTGCATATACACTTTTTGGTAATTTACATGCGAATTTTAATTACATTTTATTATTATTATTATTATTTTTTGTTTTCAAAGAAAGTCTGCGAGTCGTTTCAATATTCAGCTTCAAAAATGATTATATTCATAATTTGATGCAATTGTTATATCATTAAATAATCATAGGGTTGAAAAAATGCCAATTTGTATATTTGTGGTAAACAACGAGCAAGTTCATTGACTTTATAAAATGCTCAATTGTAGCAAATTCTTAAAAACGGATGATGAACAAAAATAAACACATTCCACATTCAACTACTCTTGATGGATGTTTTCTTTTCGTTTGCTAAAACTTTAGCTAATGAAATTTGACGTAAATTAGTACTATGTTAGTACTATTCGAGTCTCCCACTTGTTGCGAATTATTTTTCTTTACTAGACCATACAATCAGCATTTACATTGTACAGATTAAAGAAAATATATATTCAACTCAATTGGGTATTTCTTTCACATGGAATGTTTAATGGTTGTCAAACGCAACAAATACGGCCAAGATTAAAAAAGATCAAATGGCAAAGTGGGTCTCTTTGAGTCGATGTTGAAGTAGATGTTGAAATCTTAATTTATAATTCTATCACTCATTGTGATTTCGATAATACGAACTAATTTGCACTAAAGCTATCTACCGACCATATCTTAATATGGTGCTAATTGGCATCAATGCGTCAGAGCGTCAGTAAAATTGATTTATTGTTCGAGCAATAAAACTACTGGAACAAAAAAGTCGATGTGATGATGGTGAACAAATAAAATGCAACAAACGTTGATAATTATATTATGCATGTTGTACACAATACGGATGGGTATGGTTTTTATTGGTTTTTACGACAAATTGGATCCGTTATACAGACCTTATGGATCAAAAGACCTCACCACCATATATTCTTTATTAAAAACAAATAATTGCAATATATTGGCGTATCATCGACGATACGGGACCGAGAACAAAAATCCATCATGTAGAAAAGGCGCATCGACTAGAATAAGGCGCCAAAAATTTATTGATATGCATGCATATCCACTCTGTACCAGTTCGATGATACCTGATTTTCTTCGGTTACCGACCAGGTTTTTCAAGTTCAATTAACATCTCCTTCAGTTTTTATGCATTCATTTCGATCGTTATCTTAAAGATAAATGAAAAAAGTTTACCAACAATGCACATTTAACTGCTGCAATCATAAACTTATGATGTATCAATTATTGTGAATGAACAAAAAAAAATCATTCGAAAATATTTTTAATCTGAATGCATTTAGCACCTAGTCATATAACAGCTGTAAAAAAAACCATAAAGTTAAAACTTTTGCTCACTGAATACTACGATCCCATGTGAACAGATTGGTAACAGGATTTAGATTTTATTCAAAACCACACAAAGATATTATTCTTTTAAATGGATCTGTCTTTGTTGTGGGAGCTATTGTTTGTAAAACAAAAAACATGAACACATTTGACTTCCTACAGATAAAAATGTGATTATGATTGCCATATGTATTTAAGTTAGACAAAAGACAAAAAAAAAAAAACAAATACAAGCAAGTATGATATTAAAAACAGATTGTTGCCGTTTTATAAATCGCTTTAATCCATCGTTCACCGCTGATTGATTAAAATTAATCAACTGTCGGAACTGATGTCAAAATCATGTAACGCTCAAACAACTGACAGCGAAAATAGATAATCGCGAATCTTTTAGAACATGTTTTTATTTTACATCATTTGTGTTTACCCATAAATCGTTTGATCGGAGTGACTTTGTATGTCCAAGAATCATCGCCCAAGACCATGGGGCTACATAACGGGCTCACCTTTCATTTTAAAATAAAAAGTTGACATCGTTTTGACCGTGATCTTTGAAATAATATTATTCAAATTAAGCATGAAAAGAAGAAGCGAACAGCTACTATGTTTGTACGTATACAAATTTGCCTTGTTCAAAAAAGCCTCTTTAAATATCAACTAGAAAAAAAGTGCCAATATTTTAATATGGCTTAATGCAGATTAATAAATGTAAATTACCCATTTTTTCGCTGTACTAGAAGCCAGAAGTAAATGTGACATAGAAAACGGATGACATAAAAAAACCTTAACCGTTTCTAAAAAGAAAATATATTTCTATTTGTTGACTTGATGCTTTTTGTAACCGAGTATTGCGATTGATTAGAATTGAATCTAATGTATTCATTCGGCATAAATATCATAGTTCGACCTAAACAAAATTCATTATTCATTTTATCAAACTTGAATAAAAAAAACCACATCAATTGCCTAGAATATCACGACGAGATCTAGTTAAAAAAAACTGTAATTTGATTTTAGAAACTAATTCAAAGAAATCGAATACAATTTAAAATATAAGATTTCCTAGAAGTATTCAAAATATTAAAACGAATTTTTATTTTTTTTCAGGAACATATTCAAGAAGTGCTGGACAAATGGAATCAAATCGATGATGAAATTTGGGCCAAACTTATTGTATTCGAAGGTAATCGACGTGTTGCCAAAGCATATGCTCGAGCTCCAATCTTAACTATTAATAACTCTGATGATGGATTCGACGGAATGCGGTAAGTCTTTTCGCGTTAAGCTATATCAAATTAAATTTTCTGTCGACTCCATTTGTTTGAAGTCTATTTTATTGATTATATATGAAAAATGTGAATAAAAAGAACGATAAAACATGAACATTGAACAAAAAGAGTGCTCTTTGATATAAATATCAAAGTTAATGAATCTGATTTTTCAGAAAGAAATTTAAAAAGTCAATATTCTGTCACAGCAGGCCGGAACCGTTGCCTTTTCCACCATATCGGGTCATAATTGGCGAATATTAAAAAAGAACGCCGGAACTCCAATTGGTGCAAAAAAAGATCTCCACTCCAATGCTACAAGCAAATAATTAATTAAGGTTGAACTCAACGAAAAAACAAGAGTGGATCAATTTTTTTAAATCAGTATTAAACGCAACCGTAATGCGTGACCTTTATATGTTAGCATGTTCAAGTGTGTTTCAGCATAACAGCAGTTTCTCAAGTACTCGTGATCTTATTTCAAAGATATTTTCGATTAATATTTGAATGGGTTTGGATGGAAATAGTTTGGTACTAAAGGGTGTTTTTTTAAGAGGTTGAGGATTTCAAATTCATATAAATCATATATATTTTTTTTATTTTAATCGTGAAAATTGCTTTAATTGGTAGAAAAACCTCTGGCATTTATGTTTCAAAAAAGATTTCTGGCATATAGTCACCATGGCCACTTTTTACATAGGCCAGTTGGTCAGTCCATTTTTGGCCACTTTTTCGGATGTTTTCGGACATCTTTGGCAATAACTCGATAATAACGCGATGAATATTGGCCTTAGAAGTGCTCAATCGTTGTAAGCTTATCGGCATAGACCATACACTTCAATTTGCTGCACAAAAAATATTCCGGGTCATCAGATAGCATGAAGAAGACGGTCAATCAACCTGTGATAATTTGCTTTAAAATCAAGGATTTCGACAAAGCGATCGTTTAAGCGAAACTTAAATGGCTCCGGAGGATAACTGACATTATTTGGAGGGAAACAGTCATGAATAATGGCATTCATAGTCGTAATGTTTTAATTCACCACGAGAAATTTTAAGAAAAATGTCTCAAAAATGCCGACGGCTAAAGTGTCATTTTTTGAAATGAAGAATTCAGGACTTTCACTGGTTTACCATGTCTTCAAATGTACCAGAATGTTTTTTTTTTAACCCATTTTTCAAGGATTATAGAATCTAGCATGATCAAAAAATTGACAAAAAAAGGACTGGCTAATGGGCCTATGAAAAAAAGTGGCCATTGTGACTATATGCCAGAAATCTTTTCCAAATAATAAATTCCAGAGATTTTTCTACTAAATACAGCAATTTACATGATTAAAATAAAAAAAAATATGTGATTTATATCAATTTAAAAAACAAACCTCCTAAAAAAACACCCTTTAGATTTAAAACTTAAAATATTACCGAAACCGCGACGCTGACCACAGTTAAAAAATACAGAAATAATCTTAGTAGCTTAACTATGTTACCATACCAATATATTCCAAAACATTGTGTCTCTTCGATAATCAAACGAACTGCTCGATTTGTATACTTAAAAAAATCTATACCAAATTAACAAACACGACACTTGACATAGGGTAGATAAACACGTGATGATTCTCTTTAATTCAATTGATTTTTGTTTCAATATTTCTTTCTAATGAAATGAAGTGAGCGAAAAAGATTTACTACTTGCGCGATACTTTTGATTAAAGCTAATTGCAACGCCAATGTTCAGTAGCAAGAAATTAGCGGATAGTTTGTTTTGCTGTTGAAGACGTCATGTATTTTATTGTACTCTTTCATTTGGCCGAGTCAGCATGTTCAATTTTTTTTGTGTTCTGGGAAGTCGACGCCCTGCTCAAATCTCAGCGCGTATGTCAATCAAATTAAAATAAAAGTCTGCATTGAATTTCGCTCAAAGTACCCTGGCTGTTGAAAAGTGGTCGTTGGCTGTTGACATTTTGAACAAAAGCCCGGCACATTTGTTGTACAGAACTTGTTTCATTTCGACACATCACTACACAAACCTTTACAATTTCAATTTTTTACTTTTTAATATACTTATTTCTATGTTTAATGATTTGTTAAGCTCTTTTTTTCCACACTCCATGTTCGATATAAAATATTACTCCATGCTATTTGTGATTGCTTAGGTTGAGTTTCTATGAGTAATTTAGATTCAATTTGTTTGATATGTCACTATATTTAATTGAACGTAACGTTTTTGGTTTCTAAATACATTTGCTGTGTCTCATCAGGGCAAAGAAATTGTTGATTGGCTAGGAAATTTGATACCAAAAAAATAATCTATATTCTTTGAATAATAAGATGAATTTCCATCAATGCAATCCATTTCGGATAGCTAGTCCAGAAGTTCCAGTTTTTTAAATTAGAATAGTAAATGGTGTGTAGCCTTGGAAATTTTATTTTGAACATATGCTGAACCTAATTGACTCCAATTTAATTTTCTTGGAGCGATTTTTCGAGACAAAAAATACCATGTAAGGTGATTAGTTCTTAAATAAAATTAGCTTTCACTGTTAGAATCTATTTTAGCTGAATTTTTTTATCAACATTCTAGTTAGTTGACCATATCACAAGAGAGTCAGAGTACAGAAAACCCTGAAAATTAGATAAATAAAACCTGTACAACAAGCATGCTATGCAGCAATGGCAGTTTTTCCAGTTTTATCGCCACGCGCTTATAGAATGCAGATAGAATTGAGTTTTTTTTTTAAATAACACTGTAATAAAGATATAATATCGTTCAGCGCACAAATCGAAGTCACATTCGGTAAACACTTAGCCTAGCTCTACAGTTTGCGTTCAAGTTTTACTTTTCGATGATTATCGCACGGTTTGCAGCTGATTGCACCGTTTGCACATAAGACCCATTAATCTAACAGTCAGCTGCGCTACCGTTCCACACTTGGCGTAAAAGTTGCATGAACGGCTCAACGGAATAGCACAATTGTGTAAAAAAATGGATATAATTGTGGTTGACAAAAAAACTGTACTCAAGGCTTACTAAGTTAGCAGAACTACATAGAGCGATATTGTTGGTTTGTGAGCCAAATAAACATATGACGGCCAAAGAATGCTTAGGTTTGTTTTCAATCCTCTCATTTTAGTATTTCATTCTTGTATTGCGATATCTCTGGTGTGTGTGTGTGTGTTTGTGGATTCTCATCAGTCTTTTGTTGTGTCGACTCGTCATTGAGGGTTTCTCTTTTCATAGTTCTGCATCACAACATTCTATACGTTATGCTCCAGTTCCTGTTTTCATTGATGCATGTTGTTTTTTTTTTTCATCTTTATTTTCGCAATGACTTTGATCACATACCCGTCTGTGCTAATTTCCAAGATTCTCGACAATAATACGGCTTTGTAGCGACTGCCATTGCATATGATCACAACACACTTCTTTATGCAATTAAGACGTTTTTAGCTTGTCGACTTGTTCCTTTTCTCTTCGTCGCGTCTTCGGATTTAACATAGCTGTTTTTGTTATTGGTGGCTTTGCAATGTTGTATATTGTCGACAAAGCATCGTTCTATACAATACAACGGAATGGGAATAACAACGATAATGCAATAAAAAGTGAAATGGAAAAATACGCAGACGATGACCGGTGTCGATTTATTCTTCGGTTTGATTTTTTTTCTTTCGTTTTGTTGGCGCATATAACTGTCTGGTCATCAAGGAAATGCCACAATAAAATTGTCCATTCACTAGACCAAGCCATCAAGTCCTTTCAAAATCCCTTGCGTGTTTGGTGCTTTGTTGTTGTCATAGTGTGAAATTTGAATGTGTGGCCATTTACACTTGTGCTTTGCTGTCTTGCGCATCGACCATATATATATAAAAATCGTTAAATGTTAATTCCATTTAATGTTTGCACTTTTAAAAATCATTCTTTGATTCATACTGTTCTTCTCTTTTGATCTGATTTTTTGATGATTATTTTGTCTCGACGGCTTTAATTATTCACAGATAACATGACAAGCATTTAAAATTGATTTTCCATATATAAATACAAGTTACATTCGATGTATAAAACGAATTGAATCTTTTGCTTAACTTCTTTTTTTGCCATATAATTGTGTGAAAAAAGACAAGACATTGCCCTTGGGCTTAGAAATAGTTCTATTTTTTCGGGTCGATTTCTGCCACTGTTTATTGGCCTGATATATCAATTAAAAAAAACTTATTTAAAAAAAAAAGATCGATGAAGCGTATATGTGATAAAGTTGTGGTCGAATAAACCGGTACTTCCATAAACGGACACCATTCGATAACCGCTTAATTTATATATATTGCGCGACATCCCGGGATAAAAATGAAGAAATCGATTGAATCCAATAATAACTATGCGGATAAACTATTTGGCAAACATCAACAAGAATGTATTGCCCGATTTGTAGACAGTGAGCCAGCATTTTAATTGCAAACCCTATTAAATAACGGCAAATTGTTTGCAATTTTGGCATTCATTCACATAATCCAATTAGAAATAATTGTTAGTTTCGACAATCTCTAAAACCGTTCGTCAATCTTTTCTTTCTTTGAAACGGTAATGTCAATTCCTAAACAAGATTCATGCAAAATCTATTACTCCGTGGCTCCAGTTTCCATCAATTTCAATAACAATGTATATCTATGTATATTGTATATGCTTTGAGTAGTTTAATAAGTTAACTGAATTGTAAGCAAGCTTACCTTTAGAAATAAATAAAATTGCAATCAAACTAAATAACGTTGATTAATCATGACATCATTCAACTTACGAATATACAGTAATGTGGTACCTTTGAAAGAAAATCGATTACTACGGAGTTCATTTATTATGTCTGGACATTGATTGAATCATGTTTATCTATTTTAACCGGAAAATGTGTCATATTAGTTTTAAAATACATGGTATGTGCCAAAGTTTTTAATATTTTTCACATTTACCATCCATCTATATCGTCTTATCGTTGTTAAGTCGTGGCGCTAAGAAACATTGAATTTGATGGTATCTCTGCATTTTACACCATATCCAAGTGCTTAATTTGTCAAAAGAGTGGATTTGCATTGTTTTTTTTTCTGTTCTTTTGTTCGTTGGATTAAACATGATTCGATATATGGAATACGAAATAAAGAAAGTTCACACACTTATCTGTTGCATATTTTGTTAACTGTTAAAACAAGTTTTTAAGCTTTAAAATCATCTTCACTCGTATTATATGATATCTATTCATTGTTCTCTCAGACCTTCTCGATGCTGTGTCCGAAAATAACAAGGAAAAACAAGAGATAATTGATGCATAAGCGATAAAATCATTTGAACGCCTCAAACAGAGATATTAATTTTTTTCGAACAAAAGCATCAGTTTATTTTCATGACATCCAGATTCTTTTGGAATGCAACAAATTGTTGCGAAGTGTGGAGTTTTTGATGATATTTTTGCATCTATTATATAATAATTTAGTAAACAGAGGAAGGAGGGATGGAGAGAGAGAGAAAGAGAGCGCGCAAAAGAATTGATGAATATATCAAATTTAACATATCGGGTTTTTGTTGAGGACCAAAACCAGATTTTTAAGATTCACCTTGATATAACCTAGCTGTCCAACTACGGTGATGACATGCTCATAACTGCTCAGTTAAAATAAATCTATCTGCTTACATATCGGTCATCAATGATGATCATAACTTGAATATAACTTATTTACATAATATTATACGACCATGTGTTTATACGGATCTTTGTGTTCCTCTATTATGTGATTACAACAAAAACTAAATTCTTTTTTTTTTTTGCTTATCTTCTATTTCAGAATTGGACTATGTGGTTTTGAAAATCCGATGAGAAGTCCAAAAACCGATGAGCTGAAACGCCAAATCGGTCAGGTAATTGATTTTTTTAAAAGAAATTATTCATTTTGCTCTACGCTCTTCCATTAATTACAAAAACGAAAACTCCAAATATCGCTTTTGAAAGCCGAAAAAAGTATTCGGTTGCCAAATGAAGGAAAATGGACTGACTGAAAAAGTGAAATAAAAAACAGAAACTCTGTTAATTTACTGATATCATCACGAATAAATCCGTTTTTTTCTTCTAAGATCTATATTTAATAAAAATGTGGTGGAAAAAGTTTCACCCCAGTTGGTTCGTCCTTGAGACGATATATGTCTCAAGCCAGGCGTATCCAGGGAGACATGACTCCATCTAATATTATATCAAACATTCGTTCAACTCTAGTTAAAGATATAAGCGTTACTTAGTTAGTCTCAGCTGTGATATATTTCATCGATTTATGTTTATGATTATGCTCAATAATACGGTATGTCATGTTTCTCTAGCTTCGTTTTGGTTATAGTCTTCCTTCTTTTGGTTGTAATTTTCTTTGTTTTTTACATTTTCGTTTCGGTTATTTCATGCACGATGTCATTGATCATATAAAAGTATCCACGCTCATACGAACCAATCAAATTAGCCATCGAAATCAAGCTGAAAAGTCGCAGCAAATAATATTATTGTGAGTTCTCGTGCAGTAAATATGCAAAAATATTGTAATTTCAGTGCGCCGGTATAGTTTAGTGAATTCTTGCGGCTATATTGAAGCTTGGTCTTTATTGCCTATATTTTTTTTTTTTTCGTCGTTGACGGCAGATTTCTTACACGGTTGTTTGGTCCATATTCCATATAATTTCCGTCTTTTTGGTCTATTGACGGTTCAAATTGAGAACAAGCCCGTTAGCAACCGAAAAGAAATAGGCAAACTTCTATATGAATGGAACGTACTCATAACCCGATATACAACAGACGTAAATATGCATACATGTATATGTATGTTCAGATAAGTCATATAAATGAAACAAGATATATATGTAAAATGTTCTTCGGGTCACAAAAATGCGCTCTCCGTAAGATCTATACGCAAATGCACTTCATTTCATTTATTAGCGACTTAACCCGACCATTTTCATTATGTGTTTTGTATTTTATGCCGAAATCTTTCATTCACATCATATTGGAATGGTCTTACTACATTTCACTCGGTACATTTTACAATGTGTCAGTTGCTGACACATGGTATGCGCACAGTTTATTGCATATGGCGCAAAAATTCAGAATGTTTTCCTTTCCAAATAGCCATAGCCATTTATTCATGTAGATACATTTTGTTTTCTTTAGAGTCATATCACACCTACAATTCAGCGCTGACCACCCTTCTATTTCAATGTGTATTAACAACACAACACACATTTTTCACATTCCGTAAATATTTGCTACAAATGACTACACATTTTTTGCAACAGAATCAATTGCGAGGCGCATTGCAGTTGATTTATGCTTGGTATTTTTTTTCTATCTCTCTGTTAAATGAATGCTATTTTTCGCATACGATGATAATTAATGTACATATATTTTAAAACCATTTGTGAAATATAATAATTATATGAAAAGTCGATTCACTTGATTGGTTTGTAAATGTGCCAACTCATCGGCAATTGTAGGCCGATACTGATTGAAAATGTAAGAGTAGGTATTATTATTAAATATATCAATGAAGAGACATCGCCTTTCATTTTTTTCTTCATTCAAAATCCGAATTGCCTACACATCAGCAATCAATAGACACCGAGAAAACTTGTATAGAAGTGCGGAAAGTAAAACTCCAGATGGCATATTGTTTTTTTTATCATTAATTTTTGACTGAACAAACATAAGTACACCCACGACAAACTCAAGCGCATACTATTGAAATCCAATATGTAAGTTTCAATTCGTATAAAATGTTATATCGAAAATCGATACCGACGTTTATCAAAAAGAAAAAAAAAGATGAACAAAAATATTAAATTTCCTCAAAGTGGGAATCAGACATAAATTTTTTAAAAAAGACGGAACTTTATCAAATTTTCAAAAAAGACGAAATCGTCAAATATTTCGGTTGAATGGTGCTAATCTTTTCTTATCAACTTGCAAATTTCACATTTTAACAAATTCACCAATGAGTGCGCTGACGAATAAACTTAAAACTTTCGGTCACATGCTTATAAAAATCCATTTTTGCATGTATGCTCTTTTTGGTTTTTAGCAAAAGAAATAAGTCTACGCAATTCAAATGACATTCATTTGCGGTTCACGAAATCCATTTACGCCACAATATACAAACAAAACGTATAGAAATGAATATTGTAAGCGAATAAGCTCATACGTATTTATTCAAATTTGGGTGAAACAAAATTTTAGAGACTTAAAGTAATATAGACAGATAGAAACACACACACACATACACACGCCGTACCAAGAGCATTGAAGCAGACAACGAATAGAAATCAAAAGTTGAATGCCAATGCAGCTTATTGCGATGTCGTTTTGAGTATTACTGCGTTCGAATTTCGGTAAATTCAATTGTCTCAATTTGGGTCTGTTGGAATCAATTTCACACGAACAAAACAGAAGAATGATATTTTGTCAAGTTCAATTTAAGTGAAGTGATTCAAAGTTGACTTTTACCAAACAACAATTTTAAAATGTGTGTGTGTTTGTGTGTGTGTTTTATTTGTTGTGCGCACGTTTTTATTCAACTTGGAAATTCATTGCACGCACTTCATTTGGCAATCGGTTTTCGATGCTACGCTACGAATCGAAAGATGTAGATATTGTTTTCACATTCTTCGCATTAAACAACAACATTTAATTGGAATCAACCATCTATCTATTTTACATGTTCGTTTCAAGGTTTAGACCGTTTGCAACGAAAGTGCATGTGAACGAATATGTATATATAATTTTTTTTAATGCCTTTTGCTGTTGTCTTTTCATTTGCAGGGTGTGAAAATTAAAATGGACGATGCTGGTAACATTTTGATACGTCGCTATTCCCGCAGCAATGTTTATATAAAAGGTACCGCAAATAGTTCTAAAGATGAGACGGCCATCGGCAATGAAATCCAGAAATTGCCTAATCAAGCGTTGGAAATTGAAAAAATTTCGAAATTGTTTGATGTGAAAAAATTTCAATCGAATATAAATCGTGAACTGAAGCAAGCATATCCGGATCGAAGACGTCTCGAATTACAATGTTTGTCAGCCATATCGTTTGTACGCAACGACAATGATGTACTGGACTGTCCGATTTGGGTGCTCGTGATAAATGTTGTTGCCATGGATATGTTAAAAAGTAAAATGCCGCCAAGTAAGTATCGTTCGAACATTCTTCTTAACAGCGTGCTTATGATTTAGAAGAAGATCTTTTCCAAAAGAAAAAAAAATGAAGCAAACACTTTTAGACTTTGCGCAAAATCCAAATGACTCATTGGAATCAAAATGAATGGGCGAACTGAAAATAATCCAAAAAAGGCCAGCATTATGCAAATAGAAATGGAAAAATTATTGAAAAAATATAGATAATAACAAAGTAATCGGATTGGATCGTGTCGTGTCATCGATCACAACGTTACAGGTGCAATTGAAATACCTCTTCTTATAAGACCTTGACGGCCGAAAATATTTACATTTATGCATTTAACAAGGTTAATTTTACACGAAATGTATTGAATTTATATGTATGGAAAATGTGGAGTGACGTTTTGAAAACAAAAAATTGGAACAAAAGCTTGTGAAGATGTGAAAACAAAAGGTGAATAACAGTCCTTAAAGATGTATGTTGTAATTTAGTTGGTCATGAGAAAATTGCCAGAAAACTGTTAATTTCTCACTTTGGTACAATGCTATGTCGTTTCTTTGTGCTAAGCATACAAATAGTAGATAGCCATTTTTCAAAATTTTTCATGGATCGTGTTGACTATAAGTCACATCTAAGCAGAAACCATCGTAAAAAAACTTTACAACACAATAGAAACCAAAAAAAAAAAAAACTCCAAGCAAACAATTTTTGCTCCAAATAGTAATTTATCATAAAGTAATTTTTGTTCACAATTCGTTACATAATGTAACCACATATCACACATAATTTTCGTTAAATTGGCTACTTGGAATAAGGACTACTCATTAAATTTGTCTCTGCATTTCATAAATCACATCAAACCGTCGATTAGGAGTATTATGATAAAAAAAAAAAAAAAAAAATTAAAACAAAATAAAAACACCGTACGATTTATGTCACGAAACGGATGATGCAAAAATGACTTTTGAATCGAAAACATCTCTTCCTTGAAGCATATTAGAAATGAACAATAATAAAAACGAAATAACAAACATATTACGTTGTCATCAATTATACTTTCCTACTTTGAACACTCACAACATTGCATACAAAGAGGAATTCAATTTTTCAACAGTGAAACAACAACAACAACAAAAACTGTATAGACATTGTCAGGTACACATAAACACATTCGTTAACGTTTAGTGATGATTGCACTCATCGCAAATGTGTGCTGCACATGTAATCGTTTTATTTGTACGAGGCAAATCAAAAGTAACAGTTCATGGCAATTAATCAAAGTTATTGTTGAAATCTATCTACCATTTCCATTGACAAAATGAATTTACTGAATACCATTTCATGCCTTTCACATAAAATAGTAGCAATCTCAAGTCACCTAACATTATTTTGAAAAGGCAAATTAGCAGCTCTTGTTTCAATGAATGAATTCATCCTCCTTTAGATATCCACAATAACAAAGAAAATAGAAGAGGTAAAACCGATATCAAATCAACACATTTTCACCGGTTTTTTTTCTGCTGCTATCAACGTTCGTGTGAATATTTTGAGATTCAGCATAAAATCACATATACTCTATGATAATTTTCTCACATTCGATACGATCCAATCGAATTGAAATGATGATTCTGTTTGACGCGGAAAGCCATCAAATTCAAAATATTTGTGGTTTTTTGGTTCTCAATTCATTTCAATCTGGATGAAAAAAAAATGCGACAAAATGGCGTTTGATGATTATACAGCCTGGATGATACACTATCTTATTGGTGGAAATGTCTTGCTTTATTTTTTTGGAATGGAATTCGTACTATCATTCAACTATCACCCAATTACAAAAGTTTCAAACCAATTTGATGATGTAAATTTATTGACAATTGCGTGAGCTGTCCGAAAAAAACCTGTCCGTATCATGATCGAGATCAATGTAATTTCTTTCCCTTTTTAAAAATAATTCTACGTTTAATCATCCGTAAACAAAGGCGTTCTTTGGTGCTCATTAGATGAATTTCTTCGCTTGTATGAGGCTTTTCAATATTTTTGATTGAGAGTAATGGAAAGGGTCGTGCCATTCGTAATGAATTCAGTTCAAACCACCAATAGAATTATGTAAATAAATTGAAGATATAACTGTCTATATTTTGGTCACAATTTTGCTGGCAGGCACAAATGTAGCAGACATAATCCATATTTTGGCTGATTGACTGTCTATAATTGTACATGTAAAAAATCGAGTTCCATTCAAAATGCAATATTTGTCTTTGTCTCCGATTGTTTTGTACTTAGAGCAATTCCATTATTTGAATTTTACGATTTCCGTGTATTGACCGTAAAAACTAAACGATAAGGGCTCCCACTACCAATGTTCTGTTACAATGACGAATGAAACGAAAGATGATATATCCAATTCATATATTTTCATCATGACTTGAGAGTGGTATTGTAGAAAAAAATAGAAATTCGCGATCGTAAACTTTTTCTCTTTCTCCGTTTAATAATTGGTGGATAGTTAAAAGATACTCTCTCAATTTATCGATATTATAAACAGTTTATTGCTATTACCTTTGTTTGACTACATTTATTTTCTTCATTGTCTTTCATGCCAATTTACGATAATAATTATAGGCGACCGAAAATATAAATTATAATCTTTTTCTCTTTTACACTGTCCAAAATTTCATATTTAATGATTGTTTTTTTTCACATCAACTAACTTTTTGTAAATGCACAAAAAGTGGACCAAAGTGATGTTCATAGAAGAGAAAATATTTTAACCAATTCTATTCATTTGGATAAAAAAAAAAAAAAAAAAAAAAAAATTATAAACTTCAATTTGATGCATGACATTAGTACTTTCGCTTTCGCCGTTGATTTATTTTGGTTGATGATTGTTTGTTTTTTTTTTTCGTTCATAATAAGAACACTCTTAATGGCAGTAAATGGTCTTTCGCATAGTTGAACAAAATGTCGTAGAAATTTAACGATAATAGTTTGGTTTACATTCGATTTGTGTGTGTGTGTGATTGTTTTTCAATTGCTTAAACATGCGTCATATACTATTATACTATTGTCCAATATTCTATAATTCAAAATATAGGTTGTGGGCTTGCTGTGCAAGTCATACAGAAAATGCAGTATTGTTTGCCTTATAATAGATAAGAAACAGATTTATATATCGTTTCCGTCATCGTCATCTGATTAAATATGATTTAAACGTGAATACAACAATAATCGTGTAACGTTACTTTTTCATATTCTTTTTTTTCTCTTCAAACGTATAGATGATATAACATTTTGATTTTGTGCGCGCTATAATTCATTTTCATTTACATCACATTCTGTTTTTTTTTCTCTTGTTTTGTTTTTCTCTATTGAATTATTTACACATTGTCCATGGATTTGAATGTACAATGTACATTGTGCACGTATCTTAAGGCCAATTTTGACTTCATCTATACAATCTCATTCAATCGATCAATATACAGTATCATTATGTTTGCTTTTGATTTCGTGATCGCATTTTCACCAAAACTCTGTTAAGCTATTGTTAAAACCAAAAAAAAAATAAAATATATTCATATTAGAGAATAGAAAAAAGCATTTCTACAGTGGATTCAATATTATTTTTCTTCTTTTTTTACAATATGTAGTGCAACGTCCGGTTAACGTTAAAAGTCGACCACGATTACCAATTCCTGATGAGGATCCGTATAGCATTGCCGGAAATAGTAATTGTGTGAGCAACGAAAATTCAGATAGTTCAGGATACAGTGGAAGCAGCAACAGTAATGGTAAGTCATATTTTTTTCTCTTCAATTAATAATAATGAAATGTGATTTATATATTTTTGAATATTCTTGCCAATTGTTGCCATCCAAATTTGTGAATTATTGTTATCACACAGTTTAATTGGCTCCAAACTCGCTTCAATAAGAAATTTCCGTGAAACAATCATGCTTTATTACTCCTTAAAAGCGCAAGAATGTCGCATTCAAATAGGCTACTTGTCAAGATTCGTTTTTTCTTATATGAAACCATATAAGTGATGCAGCACAGTAACGAAACCAAAAAGCAGTTATGTTTTGTGTTTGTTCTGTGTTCCTGTTCGCCAGCCGGTGACGACAGCTCGAAAAAATGTTGATTTAATTTAATTAAAAAAGTTTATTTATTTTTTTCTTATTTCATGTTTGTATTTATTTCATTTCATTAGCTGGATTGAATTTACTTCTCATTACTTGTTTGTTTGTTTTTTATATGCATACAAAATCAAAAAAAAAAAAAAAAATAGTTTCGTATAAACAACTAACTTAAAACCGAAACATGACTGTATCTTTGCTTCATTTTCTTCTTATTCTTTTCTTCTGAAGGTCATTCATCAGTGGCATCAACACAAAGAGAACGAGATCAAAAGTTTTACACAGCAAACACGTCACAACAACAGCAGCTACAATCGAAACCAAAACGCAGCAGCAGCGGTAGTAGTAATGGCAGCAACGAAAAGCCGCCACAACTTCCTCCACGCGACACGAGCATTTACTCACATGAATTACCTACGGTAAGACTCTTATTCACTGATAAACTCAGCAAACTTGCTTTTCGTACCTCGATTGAACGTTGATTTCGAGATCAATGATTAACATTTGCAATGAAACTTATTTTTTAACCCATTTGTCGCCAATCACTCCATTTTTTTACATTAAACTTCTTTTATATTTTTATGAAATCTCGTTCATCCCGGACTGGACACTGAAAATTGTGTGTTTTTTTTTGCATACATGGTTGACTAAACGATTGATAAAAATATTTTTGAAATTTCATGAAAATTCAAATTTGATTGCAAAATAATAATTTAAGAAAAAAGAAACAAATGCAAAATAAAACGGCGCGAATGGGTTTATTTGTTGGCTTACCCACGCTTGATATGTTCGAGTAAATGCATTATATCTGTTAAAAAGGAAATTGTGCGATGAGCTGCACCAATTCTTTTTTTTATTGTTCTCAACTTTTGATCGCCTTTTTGTATATTCGGTCACAAACGAACAGAATATATCAGTTAAATTGGAGAGTGCGTTTCGCAGGTTTTGAATTCAAGCGGTACATTATAATTCATGTCAGCAGCACAGCATAACATGAGCACGAAACCACAGCTACACGTACACTGCCTGTCTAGCCAGCCGGATGATGAATGGCTTCTTAGTTTACATTCTTCTCTCCCTTTTTTGCTTCATTTTCATGAAAATCGAAAGTATTCTACGCTATACTTACTTCAACTGAACGCTTTTCAATTATTTGTTTATTTATTATTTTCAATATGAAATTTATAACTTGTTCCAAAATTGCCACAGAATGGTAGTAGATACTATGGTGTGTTGCCAATACTTTAAGCGTATCCAGTGACAGATCACCATATTCTAAAATACAAGGTGGGGTGGGAAACGAAGTTTCTCGAGGAAGCATCGGTATATTTTGATCTGTAAACGTTAAAGAAAATATTTCCTTAATAAAAACGTAACGAAAAATGCTATTTGGTTGTTTCCAATATTAATTTTAATTGTATATCATATTCGACGTATTATTGTTATTAATGGACGAAACATTTTACTAATATCTTTAAAAAAATTATTAATTTTCGAAATTGCTGACGATTTATTATATGTTGTATACAATATTTTAAACACATTAATGTGGTTTCGTTATATGCAATTTACTAAAAAAAACTAGGAAAAGTTAACAATACTGCATATATCTCTATAGAATACTATAGTATGATCAGTACTACAAGTTGTGATCTGCAACTTTATAATGAACCAATCCACCCTAATGAACCATCTAAAATATGCATTTGTTTTTTACAGCCGGACTATGACAACGATGATGAAAATGACAGTAGTAATAACAATAATACAAGTAAATTGAAGTCATTCTTTAGAAGCAAATCGAAGGAATCGGAACGGAAGAAGCATGGTAAATATCAAAATATCTGTGAGGAGGCTTTCTTTCATACCGACTATTCAAAAATTGCTTCACTTGTTTCAACAGTGAGCGAAGACCCATATTATGCCGGACTATCTGCACGTGCAAGTTACTCCATTGAAAAAGTCAATCGAGTCATTCCATTGAAAAAATCAAACAAAAATCAAAATATTGTTGTACCAAAAAGAATGTCAGTTGCCTATTTACAACAGCCCATGATCTATACAACTCCAACCGCAAATCTATCCTATCAGGTAAAAAAAAAAACGATTTTCAAAAATAGAAATTATATTAGATGTACACGAAATGTTTTTATATTTTTCTTTTGGATCATTTTCACCAGTGTGATCTTTCAACATTCGACAAGATTACGAGTAATCGTCAAATACGTTTCATAACATTTATTTAATAAATTTCTTTTATTACACACAGCAATATCCGATTAATCAGCAACAGTTTACACAACAAAAGCAATGTCCGATGCCCAGACGAAATTATCAGCAAATGATGTGGCATGCTCGCAGCATGGAAAGCGGTTTGGGTGAGTTACTTGACAAACCGAAAATCCCAATCAATTTATTGAACATTTAATTTTTTTTTTTACGAATAGATTATCCATCCGAATTTAATCCAAATTTTTTCGGAATTAATCGTCAAGATCTTCGAAATTTGGCAAGACGAAACGTTTAATGCAACATTCGTAATAACATAAAAGGTAAACGCGAATGTGTCTTTTGACCTTATCAGTTTGTTCCCGATGAACGTGGAGTTCATTCAAGTCTTTGTATTTAAGTAAGTTCTTCCACTAAGTAAAGGAATTTCAATGAAAAATGTATTTTCCAGCCTTTAAATAAGTAAAAAGTCCCGGAAGATTTTATGTTTACTGCCATTTTTTACACTTTTTTTTATTTAGATACATGTCTGGAAAATGTTTTTGATTTTATATGAGAAATAAATGAATAAAAAATTCAATGCAAATGAGAGAAGAAGAAGAAAAAAAGAATTCAAATCGCTGAAAGATAAAAATTTGATAATTTTATTTGAAAAATTTACGCCAATATTCATTTGGAATGATTTAATGTTTGAATGAGTTGAATTTTTTATATATATGTTCCTTGTTTGTATATTTTGAATGATCCCCCGCACAAATTTCAATGATACGATGACATTTGAGAAAATTATTGCAATTTTTTTTATTCAAAATGATCAAAGTCAATTTAAATTGTAAATTTTTGCGAACAGACAGATATATCTTTTGTTTATTTGGATGATTTCATCAAAAGTTTAACTACATATTCAATTAAAAGCGGTCTTTCTATAACGGCGTATTTTATCAATAATAATCGATGTGCCAATATCACATCGAATTAAGAAGTCAGACGTGGTGTCGATCGCCAAAATGGTTAAAATCATGTGCGATTATTAAGTATTCTGTGATAAACTGTTGAAATGTAGAACACATTCGTACTTATACATCAACAACATTAATAGTCGCAACAGTTATTTTAGTTGAATCAACAATAAATACTCGAAAGTTTTGTGTGTTTTTTTCTTTTTGGTCATTTTAAATTTCTTCTTTTTTTTTCAATTCGATTTATGTTTTAGTTGATATCAATTATCGTTTTCATTTGATGAGACAAATAAACTCAATAACAATACAAAACACAACTTATCAATTGGAACATTTTTTTTGGAATGTTTAGGACTTTGATTATTATAAACCATAATGTTAATCATAATATAATTTTTATTAATTAAATAAACATGTTGAGGAAATTACAAATAGACCGTTTGCTGGATCAATCAATGATCGATCGGCAAAGAATATTTTGTATGCACATAGTTTTAAGTTTCCTACTTATGTGGATTGGATTGAAGTTTTAATTTAAGATTTAGATTAATGAAATAATTTGAATAAAAATCAGTTATAAAAGAACAAAATTACGTCAAATTAATTTATCGTCTAATTCAATGTTGAACACAACAATTTTTGGGGAACAAAATAATCTCTGGCTCCAGACAATTTTTTTTTCTCTCTTTCTCTCAAAAATGTTACAATATATAGAAGACTGCTAATTTACATTTTTATTCTCGATCGATGCTCCAGACCTAACTATTAAAATCGCATGCTTCTTTTCTCATCTTCTATAACATCGTTACCGACAAATTATTCTCTTTTATAATTTGTTTTTACCTTTTTTTGCATTCATCTTCGTATATCAATTTTGTTGATGTCATTTGGCAACAGCAAAAAAAGGCATATAAAGAATGAAATAGGATATGTATTAGTGTAACAAAATGTCAAAATCACCGCCAAAGTTGACAGTTGAATTAATAAGGAGAGATACAAAGAAGGAGATAGAAAGATGAAATTCAATTCATCTTTTATCGATTTTAAATAATAACTGAAATGTCCAATGAAACAAGGACACCATTATGAGATATTCAATTTCAAATGATCTTTATTTCATTCATTTTACAAACGTACAGTGATCAATACTTGAATTTGACATACATCATCTTGACATAATGTCCACATTGGATGATCAACACGATTTGACCATCAGTATATTGTATTCTATTCATTTATGAGAGTATTCAACTTTGAAAATGGCTCGTACGTATGCACAGCTGATAGAAAAAGGTAAATATTCCTTCAAAAAAATTTTTTGTTTTTAAAGTATTTTGCCACATTTGAATAAACTTGTATGGCATGTCTGCTAAACAAACAGCTAAATTAAATGCCACCAAACGATTGAGTACATAGCGAAGTTGATTTTAATTTATCGTTTGACCTTTGTGAAGTGAATTTCTCAATTTAACTTATATGTTTGGATTAATATGAATATTAATGCATAAAAAATGTACCAGAGAACATACAATGTGTATCAATTAGTTTATTTTATTTAAAACAGTAGTCGATCAAATACTGATTACAATTGATGATGAAAGTTCAAAACAGAAAACGCCGATCATCGATCTAATCGATTGACAGTATCATAACAAAAAAAACTGTATGCTATAACGGGTTTTGTGGTTCAATCTAAAATTACGTAATTGATTTAGTTTTTCGAAATGTTCGAATGTAATTTTTTAAAATTGATAATGCTAAAATTCAAAAACGCACGAATGATATTACTTGACTGCTTCTGAGACCAAGATAGCGTATTTAAGCAGATGGTCATGTTAAATTAAGAAGAAAAAACACCACTCCATCGTATTACATACATATTCATAATACTTGTCTATCTCTAAACTTACAGCATAGCTTACAGCCATTGATGTAATGCAAATATGATACAATGAACCATACGTTGGAAATATATTCGAAATGTAAAGAATAAGGATAGAAATCACAAAAAATCACAATAAATAAAATGAAAAAAAAACGATTAAAAAGAATAAACCAGTTTTAATTTAAACTAAATTCATTAGACTCAGCATAGAAGAGTTTTTAAACAAAGACATTAGAAACAGCAAGAAGAGATGCAGATTGCTTGACATTTAAAAAATACAGAATATTGAATATTTAATGAGAAGCGAATAGGAGACTCGAAAAACTTGAATATACATCACGGAGATCCTAAATTCTTGACTGGAACTTATTTAAAATCTATGCGTTATTCCTAGAATTTGGAACCTTTAAAAGTTTTAATTTGACATCAATGAAATCAAATGAAAGATTACAAATTTGAATATTATTTCATATTGACAATATTATACTTACTTTTTAACTATAGATGATGTTTAAGCCTTAATATAGGCAATTCAAACGATTTGCGCGTCAACGAACATGCTTGTCATGTATTTTCTTATGGACAACGATCATTTGTGTTGATGCCGTTGCTACCGCATCAACGAAAATGCTTGATCAATGTCATTTTCTTTGAGAAATTTACGAATGCACAAATGCAAATTTACGAATTTACTTTCCATTTTTCTTACCATTTGATGGTTTGAAATCAGAGAGAGCATTAAAAATTTATGGATCTATTCGGATACCATGAAAATCATCCATCATTGTTGCGTGTTCTTCTCTTTCATTCACTTTTCGCCACCACAAAAGAAAAGAATGATAAATCGTTTGATATTATTGTACGTCCAATAAAATACATGCAATCAGTATTTTGATCAAGAAGAAAATTTGCTTATTAATATGCAAAAATACTGACAGTTCATGTCATGAACTGTTGCATGATAAACGATGTGAAGTTAGCCACAAGCAAAGAGAATACACTGCATTTTGTTTATCCCGTGGAAACATCCAATGCTTTCAAATTGACTAAAATAGAACTTGAATAATTGATGAATAAACTTGCTTGGAAATTTTCTTGGAAATTAAAACAGAAGTTCAGCAACTAAAGCGAAAAAAAAAACAATGAATTTCATTTTGATCGATTTTTTTGACAATTTTCAATTGTTTTTCGGTTGACAAACATAAGAAAACAATGTCAAGAAATGAATAAAATTTCTTTACGAATGCTTGTAATTGAATAAAAAAAGTCAATTATCTCGCCTAAAACTACTCTAACTTTGACATTTCTTAATGCTACTCTAACTTTGAATTTAATCGATGTCCGTAAATTTTATTCCATTTCCTAATTCCTTACATAGATTTATCCAAACTCCACTGAAATTTTTCGGACTGTTAATTGAATTTTACCGAATTTGGAAACTGAGATGGCAGATGGCGCTATAACTCCAGTTAATACATGTACTTCTTTATTTACTTTATTAACGCAATATTTGGTAGTTTAATGAATATTTTTATTAGTAGTTGTGATAAAGTAAATTTGTATTGGGAGTTGGGGCTAATTTCTGGAATTTTTTATTGAGTTTTTTAAATTTTCAATTGATGAATGTGACGATTGTTTTATTTTATATGTTATCATTTCGAAAATGATGGGTAAAATTGAGATTCAACATAGAGCAATTGTCTTGTCAGTTTTAATGAAGGAACCGAACATTTGATTTACAGAAAACGTCATTTATCAAAACAGAATTTTTTGAAACAATACAAAAACAGTTTATGCGAATAATTTATGTTGCATAAATTCTCATTAAAAAAAATTTGGTTCACTTCAATTGGACCAAAAAAAAAAATGCTTCACTTTTTATTGAATTTTTTTTTAAGTTTCGTTTTCAAATACCAATTTTTCGAGAAGTAGTTTTTATTGGTAAAATGTTTTTGGTGTATAAGAATGGGAAATTTGCTGACAAAAATGGGGAATTGACCCCCAAAAATAGGGAAATTGCCTCCCAAAAATGGGGAATTGGCTGTCAAAAATGCGTCGATAAAAAAAAAAACGAAAAAAATGTGTAAAAATTTCTTGAAAGTAAGAAAAAGTAATATTATTCGATGAAATTTGATACTTTAATTACATTATCTTTCTTATGGTTTTTTGTCTTTTCTTCATTTCGTTGTTTCATATTTTTCCCCCGCTAGGGCTATCAATTAGTTACTTAGTTCCATCTGCTCGCCGGTTAATATCAGATGGCGTTTATATAATCTTCCCTTATTGTGTTTATCTCTCGTATTTTTTTATCGACAGCCAATTCCCCATTTTTGACAGCCAATTCCTCATTTTTGACATTCAGTTCCCCATATTTGACAGCAAATTCCTAATTTTTGGCAGGACTCCCCGTTTTTGGCAGCAAAATCCCCATTTTTGGGCGGTAATTTCCCCATTTTTGACAACCACATTTTCCCACTTTTGACAGCCAAATTTTCCATTTTTGACAACCAATTCCCCATTTTTGGGGGTTAATTCCCCATTTTTGACAGCCAATTTCCCATTTTTGACACACGTTTACCCTTTGCCATTTTTATTCTACCCCATTCATTTTAATTAACATATTGATTTCAATTCATAGGGAATATTATGCATAACTCTTTTTGTCTCTTTTTTTTTCATTCCATTGTGACGTTTAATTCGACTGAAACAACACACAACAATTGTTTAGTGGGTATATGGAATTGCGTATCAATATTTTCTGCGACTTACTATTGTGGTTTATTCTTCTTCAATTTTCTGGTTAATGTAACGTAAGGTTCACATGAAAATTGCAAGTTGAAGACAGACATACTTTGCATATACACTAGCTGGCTATATATGTAGAATATGGTAAGCACTCGGTCGCCGCGTGATCACGCTGCACATAAAAATGGTAAACATAATAAAATTGTTATGGGAAAACATGTCTCACAAATACATAGAGAGAGAGAGAGAGAGAGAGAGAGAGAGAGAGAGAGAGAGGGGTATGGATAAAGCACCCTGAATTGTCTGCATTTATATGAGACAAGCTCCAGAATACGCCATGTGTGTTTGTGTGTTGGTGTACATTGGATAGCGGGTATATACATAATTGGTCCGTGGAAAATTCAACATACCACTACATTGTCAATGTATTTGATGGAGCATATTTACTGAATACTGAAAACTCATTTGATCCTCAAATGACATTCAAAGTCGTCCTTTTTTATGTACATAAACCGTTTGTATGTAAGAAATACTTTGCGCATTAAACTTCATTCAGAAACATAATTTTACGAATAGTTGAAGAACACGGTTCTAGACAAACGTTCATCAAAATTAAACACATTTTAGAAGTATTTTGCTTGATTTCTGACTAGCATCACAACTATTTCAAAAGTTTCACATACCAATATTTGTTTCACTTGCAAAAAAAGAATAAGAAACGAATGAAAAAAGAAAATCTAGCAAATATTCCGTATATTTAAATAACTTATTACTCCTATTACATGTGTGTAGTGTATCTTTTAGTGAAAAGAAAATAGTGATAGTTCTTCGAGGATTTATTGAAAACGAAATCAGCTGCACAGCACTAACGGTACATGTTTATCTAAAAATAACAATTTTTTTTCTTCAATTTTTCAGTTGAATATTTCGAGTAAATTCGACCGAATATTTAATAGAGAAAAGCACGTTAGTACAACAGTACGTTGAGTTATGATTTATATTTGAATTCACGTTTGGGATTGTGGGTGATTTCGATACATTTTTAAATATATTACTCAATTGATTTGTTTTTTCATTATTCAAATGAAATCATTTTAAATTATTCGATTGACCAGGTCAGGTTTATTATTATTTTCATTTACTTTCACATGCATATAGTGAATAAGAGTCGAAAACTCGATGTGACCGTGTCGTTAAAAACTGAAGAATGTTCACATTTTGGGCCAATCTATAGAATCTCTCGCGTTTGCTTTGATAATGTGAAAGTGCGAAATATTCATCAATTTTGATCATTTATACATTTCAAAAAGTCAAAATGCTTATAATATCATCATAATTGGCATTTATTCACTCTCCATGTCTCCCTTTTGCATTCTTCACATTCATTGCTTGTGTCGAAAATTGAGCTAACGCACATTTGGTCCAATGGCATGACCGCAACGTAATTGTCACATAGTTGATGAAATAAAATGTTGAGTGAGCGGTACAAAAACAGTATCATTTATTTATTTATTTATAATCGTACAATAAATAGCTAAATGAACGTTGCACGATATTCAAACAATATATACAATTTGAGACTTATGACCAATTTCACAATTATACTAGGGCTAAAATTTTAGTTGTATTCAGTCACTTGGCGAGCAAACAACATTCCCGGATAAAATTCCATTGATTTCAGTTCAGTTCGTTTTCATTTTACATATTAAGTCAATTTTAACAACACGCTCTCATTGAAGCGGTCATATTCGCTGTATTTTTTTTTTTTTTTTCAAAAAAAGAAGATAAAATAGCATATTCTGCGGAAATGAGACGCAAAAACAAATCTTTTGAACTGTACAACAATTGATAAGTGCATCGTACCACGTTTAACAACATTGTATGTATGCATATACTTATACATACACATGCAACAAAGTTGATGCACTCTTTCGCTTCATTAACTCTCGCCATCTGATACTCTCTGTTAACTCAGCTCAAAAAAATACTGCAATATTGCAAACAAAACAAAAGCGATAACATCGTCCAAGACAAATGAGCTGATTTATTAAATTAAAAATAAAATCGCAGACAAATGACATAAACAAAAGCCCAACGACCAACTTAAAATTTACACTGAAACAAACAACAATTTTTGTTGTACATATTTGCGACTGTATATACGACCACAATTACATGTACTTACATTGTACAACACACTGTAATAAGATTGAGAAAAAGAGAAGGAGAAACCGAATGAAAGAAAAAAAGCTAGCAAACACAAACTTTGTTTTCCTTAAAAAAATAAATCACTTTACACTATACTGAATGGCTGCCTTGGAAATAAAAACGTACTTGTATTTGCATTTCTTTGTTCCGCTATATGCCAAAACATAGTGCGTATTGTGGTTTTTGTCGTTTGTTTCTGCTTTGGTGTTTTTTTTTTTCATTGCAAAATTATTGGTTGTGGCGTGTTGTGAGCGAAACACAAGGAAAAAACGAGCGATATATATTAGTTCTTTGTTCTTGCTCTGTTTCGTCACTAACGCTTTTACGATAAATAGACACAACAAAAGCCAACTAAATTCGATTTGAATCGATTGCATTAAAAGCGATCTAGCAGTCAGCTGTTGCATGCCAACATACGATCATATTTTCTTACATTATCTCCTCGCATAGTATTGCAATAACGTGTAAAAATCAGTTGAAAAGCAGTCATTTTTCGTTTACAATCTATTGACATTTTCGAAGTGATTTCTACTATTTAATATCGTTTAATCTATTTTATAGAAATAATAATTTTGTGTGCTATCAAATTTTGATATTCCGGTGTAGATCGTGAAAAAGTGCCGAAATATTTGTTTATACAAAATCGATCGAGATATATTTGCCCGTCCCCAAAGTGATTAAGAAAGAAACATTGATTGTGTATGTGCCAAACGCGGAAACATACCAATTATAAATCGATACAAACGTTGTGAATTTAAAAAAAAAACCAAAACATTTACAGCGATCCATCGAAGGAAAATAGGTACGGTCTTCAACTCATTCAGCGTGCTACTCATTTTATTGGTGAGTGTAAATTATTATTGATTTGATTTATTTGCAACAAAAACGTTTTATTGCAAATGCTAACACAATAATAGACGTATTTTCTGCGTATAAATTAAATCAAAATAAAATAAAATAAGCAACGTATTCAAGATTCAAGGGCATAACCAGATAAGATTAGCCAAAATCTTAACTAATTAAGTGCTGACAAACCCTTGAGACACTGAATGAACGGGATAGAAAAATAACATATGGTTTCGTTGGATTGATTTATTGATTTGTTTAAAAAGAAATACACATCTAAATCAGTGAGCGAAGCAAACAAAGCGGTTGCAAAAACAATAAATGAATAAAGGATTGCAATTCAAATAAAACAGAGTCTGTAAGCTGTGGACGAAATTGATAATGATACGAGTAAATAGCATTTGATAAAATATATATATCTATGCGATATTTTGTGTTGGCCGCTGAATAAATATTCAATATTGTATAGAATGTGTTTTCATCATTGGATGAAACTAATTGAAATCAAGCAAATCACATTGGTGATCGATAAGATTACACATATGAATCGTTTCGGAGAAAAAGTAGCTCTTATTTTTCCCCGCAACGATTCATGTGTATAATAAATCAATGGTACATGCTTTGCAAAACTATAAATTTATAAACAAAATACTTCCCGGCTTGACGTCAATCATGGTGTATTGATACGAATTTCGCATAATTTGCGCGTTTTTTCTGTTATCAACGCTGTTGTGTTTACTTGCTTCCATCGTAGTATATTTTTCCTTCCCATACCATCCCATACCCTTCTTTTTCATAATTTTATTTTGGTTTTATTTTTGAATGTAATAATTGCCTGAGCACGATTGATAAGCTAATTGGCTTACACACGCTTGTCCAAGTAATTTTGACAACACGCGCAACCAACTAATCAACGTATTCTAAAATTTAGGAATGAAAAAGATGAACATTTTAAAAAGGAAGAGAGAAAAAGAGAGAGAGAGAGAGAGAGAGAGAAATCTGAAAATGTTTGAACATGAATGTGAAATAACTAGAAAATGAGAACATTATGACATTGCTTGTATGACGCACGAGCGTAGAAAATTCTATTTGTAATTTCATTTGATGTCGGCGTGCAATTTTGCACAGCTATTTTTAATTGATCTTACAATTTCTCACTATGTTCAGCCATTAATAATTATCTGTGACAGGTTTGACTGTGTCATTGAAACGCTTGTTTTCATTTTATTACAATGTTGTAGCATTTATGATTATTCTAGTGCAATCGAATAACACTAACTGAGCATGTGATGAATGAAGAATTTTTCCGGTTCATCAAATAAAATGGATTATTTGTTTTTCCACATATAGACAATATTGAAGAACTTATCATTTTGTTTATAATTTTGGCTGTAATCATTCTGCAATTATATTCGCACGAGGCAAATGTTCTTGAAAATTCGAAAACGTGTAAAAGTCAATCGAAAATATTGTCTGGGGCGACTGGTTTGATAAAGAAGAATGAAATATCTCTTTCGCAAAACTTCAAATACTGGAATGGGTCCAATGATCATTTGAGAAATGATTCATTTGAATTTTTTACGTCAAAAACAACAATTTCACGTTTCGTCATAAAATCTGTATTCGGTTTATGTTAATCGATAAATAAATCAATATGTTTTGCAGATGAGACAGATGGTCGTGTTATAATTACGAATAAATAAAACAATCAACAACAACGCAACAAAAAAAAACAACAACAAATAATTTTTCACAATAACAAACTCATTCTGTTGACTTTGGACTAACGTTAAACAAATTATTTTGAAATGTAGAACATCAACACAGTTATTTGTCTTTTGATGTTGTTATTATTTCTTCATCCATATCATGCGTATCGTTTAGATAAAATGCTGGCACACAAGTCCTTATAAAATGGATCTCGAGTCGATTGAAAGGCAATATTTATTGTAGATAAAGAAACAAACAAATATGAATGATATACAATTGAAGTAGATATGAAAAATAAAATTGCAACAGCTTCCGTTTGGTTTGTTAGAATTTTGCGGAATTCATTGTGTGTGTTAGAATTTTTATTATGTTAAATAAATTCGAGCTACGTTACAAAAGTATCTTCAAAATTATTCTCGCCGATCCAAATGACGTATCAAATAAAAATGAATACCAAAGTCCATGAAAATATATTTATATTTCATCATAAAGCAATTTAGAGTTGAGAGCAGGTCAAATTGATCCATTTTTATTTGTAAAATTGGCCATTGCCATTATTTTGAAACGTAATTTGATAAAAAATACCTCAATCATTATAAAGTGGCCACTAAACGAATGCTTATGCTGAAAATCGACATACAAAAAAAGTTCGTTAGATGATTCAAATGAACACGAGATATGGTGTGTGTCCCATTCACCTGTAGGAGACAAAGCGGTACCATATCGGCAAGCGAACCAAAAAATACCTCTGAAATTTCATCGTAGCTCATAGAATCGGGTGAATACAACAACAATATACATTGGCAAGAGGTAAACACGCTGCCAGTGCGTGATTTTGAGTTTTCACATTGTTATTACTATTATTATTATTTGAACGATGTATATAAAACAAGCACTCATCGAACAATGTATGGACGGAGTGTGGCGCATGTACACGGCATATAACAACAGCTGCTTCATGGATTCACCAATACACGAGCAACGCCATTTCTACCATTTGGGCTCAAATAGATTGGGAAAGGAAAAGAAATGCGAGAGAACATTCACCGAATGCATGATTTTACGATACCAAAGTGAAACTGTATTTGGGTTAATATCATATGCTATCCATGGATATGCCTCTATACATTTACACGATGAAGCTGCTGCTGCTGCCATGCTATAGTAATGCCGCTTTAGTTATACATATCGATATATATATTATATATATGTATATCATGTGTACATTTAATATTTCGAATGCAATTGTATTGGTAAGCATTGAATTTGGACGTGTGCATGCGTAGAATAGCAGCCATTTGAACATTGTTCATGTTTCGCGCATAACATAGATATATAGTCGATATATAACCATATTGTAATACATAAATATACCTTCCATTGGAATTGAATCACGCTCTCAAGTCGGCTGATCACTCGTTCCTCGCGTGATACACGTTTTTATTCACATAAAGCGAGATATTCGCTTTGTTGTTTTACACTTTATATTTATCTTGATGTATTTCCCTCTGTATCTCCTGAACTTTACTGCTTTTTCTCTCTCTCTCTCTCTCTCGTCAAAGCGTGTTGGAACACTTTGTTTACATTAATCACTTTCCATATTTTCACATCGTCTTCCAAATCGCTTGTCTTTTTCTTATTTTAAAAAAGAACACACGGCTTTGGTTTAATCATTTGATTTGGAATTATTGTTTGCAACAAATCATTTGAGTTACAAGACTGCTGATGACAGTATTTATTTACATTCAAAATTGCCAACCGTTTACAAAATATTTGCTCAACAGTCTTTTTTTTCAGTCGTATTGTATGAAACCTTTCGAATATTCTAGTAATTTAAATGGCAGAACATTCTATTGACATGGCAAAAAATAAACAATGAAAATTATTTCTAGTACTTTTTTTTCATTCAAATCGAACTGAATCGAATGAACTTGGGAGTAAAACCACCATCGTTTCAATTGAATAAAACGATACAATAGATATGACAATGAGTTTCGACTCTAGACATTTTGCCCATTACGAGAAAATTTGATGAACTACAACAAAGAAATCACTTTGTGGTACACACACTTTTTCACAACAAATGATATATCTGTATTTTTCCAATGAAATTTCGAAATCGAAAGGAAATGTTTCTGTTTTTCAGAAATTTATTTTATTTAGTTTTTTTTATATGATAGAAAATTGATCGGAATTTCCGTGTGAGAAAATGGTTCAAATCAACAAATCAACAGCGAATGGTGTTGTCACAACAACACTGTTGTGTTTAAACGGTACTATAGAATTTCTTTCGTTGAGAAAAGAAAACATTCATCTGTAAAATATTGAGAAGAAGAAAGGCGTGAAATGCGATTGCATCTTTGTGCCAAAGATTTTGTGCTAACATTGCATGAATTGGAATGCTGTAAGTATGCCAAATTTGACTTGTACGGACTTTGAGCTCATTTTTGTTTAAAACAAATAAAAGCTTGCAAGCAATACTCTCACGCATTTCGAGCTTAACACATGCTTCGCAAGATAAACGTAATAATTAAACAAAAATGATGACTAACTCATCACCATATTCGTGTCGTCGACTTTTTTTTTTGTTCCTCTTACATCGAATTCGGTAATTTCACGCTAATAAACCAGTTGCGAACACTCGGACTGATCGTGAACACTGTACAGTCACACAATTGCTGATCAAGTGTATACAATATATGTATATCAATAGTAGTTATTTTCCAAAAATTACCATTTTATTTGAATTCAAAATGCATCAAATATCCCATTCGCTTAGAATGATAATCAGCTGGGAAAAAAAAGTTTCCATTGATTGATATTAATACACTTGCACACACAGAACATGGAGTTCGCGTGCACCTATTATTATTATGCAAGCAATTTATCATGTAAAAAAGAGACACGGCACGCTGAAATGCAAAAACAATGCGCATTCATCGTAAACCCAATCGATGCTATTGCTAAGCCTATGACTTTTTATATAATCAATAGAATGCATTTTACAGATGCAATGGACGCGCGCTCTATTTAATATTTGCACATTTATACAGGCAGTTCTTGTCAATCAAAAAAAAGATCAGAGGGATAATAAAAACGGCGACTTACGTTGCATATTATCATTAGTGGACACATATCAACTGAATTCCATTTTTTTTCTTTTTAAATTGTTTTTGTGTGACAATTAATAGTAATACCCAGCTTTTGTTGCAGCCAACAACCAAATGAATAAATCAAAGCGCAAATAACATACATACACGCACACACACACCGACCAAAATGACCGCGTTGAAAAATCGCAACGACATGCATTCACCTTATTGGTTGTTAGCTAGTGAAACGTACAAAGCAAAACACGCATTCACCGAATGATCTTCACACACGGTTGCAAATCGGCATTTATTTTTTTTAGTTTGTTGTTCGTTTCGTCAATTCTGTTTTTGTATTTTAATACTCTCTATGAGAAAGAGATGCAATTTTTTATATTACTTTTGGTTTTGGACTTGGTTTCATTGCAATCCGCAATAATTATGATGCAAAACTTTAAAAGTTTTACAGCATCTTCTTTGAAATCAATGCCTACGATTGCAACGTTCATTTAACGCGTTTTCATTTTCAAATAAAATGCATAATGTGCACATTTTAATTGATAACCGGGTAATTCGAATTTCTGCCAATTAAACGAGTTTTCGAAGCGCGCGCGCGCTTATTCACACACGGACATTTTTATTTCGGTCAAAATCAATAGACTTATCAGAATTATGCTCATAAATTGTGAGACATGTTGTAATCAATCGTGATTTTTTGTTCCCTTTAAATCTGCTTCTCTTTTTTATTCGTCACATGACATCACAATGTCTAATTGATGCATGTGAATCATTGTCGGGCATATAAAAAAGTGAAGCAATCAACTGATAAAGTGTCACCGAATTCTACCCGGTTATATTGAAATCATTGTTTATCTTCATAGACAAAATGACTATCGTTCCAATCGAGTGCACAATGTATCTTCGTCACCAATACACAATACACACGAACTGATATTCTTCAGTCAAGTTGATTTACTATTCATAATTTATTGTGTAATCGAAACTTTTGCATTATTCTTGACCCTTCTCAATAGGTTACTAGCTAGCGAGTATTTCTCATTGCAATGAATTGCAAATTTTTCGAAATGAAAAGCAAAAAAAAAAAAAAAAAATAGAGAAAAAAGTATCGGTTGCGATGAGAAGTAGGCGCGCATACTTGATAAAAATAAATCGAGAACAAATGCGCTTAAAATGGTCATTTGTGATATGATATTTGAATTCGTCGCAAGATCAATTGACTTGAGCACAGGAGGCACGTAGACCATAAAAAATGATAATCGATAATTTAGAAGAAAACGAGAGAGGAAGCGAATAATTAAAATAGCGATAGCATAGTATTATTATCATCGGGAATGCCCTGAATGCTATTTTGAAAACAGATTGAATGGAACAGCAATTTTGTTTGCTCTGCAAAAATTGAGACGTGCGGCAACATGATAGACAGTTGCCACTGAGACGAGATAAAGAACCGCATGACGATATTTAAATATGAATAATCCGTTATCAATTTGCTATTTTTGTTGCTTGTATAAAATTAGAGCAATGAATAGCGTGGTTTTTAACACGAGAAAATTCGATGTTCGCGCGAAACAGCACGCGTGTTTGATCGAATGCCATTTACATTGAGAAATCAACGAAGAATCACTCGACGGCCTGCTGATGCTGATGATGGCAACAACTTGATTTAGTTGTTTACTTGAAATCCTTTTTTTTGTTTCATTTATGATTTTAACACGAAAAACTACAAATTAAGCGCGTGTTATTGTGAATATTGTATTCACGCGCTTGCAATCATTTTGATGATACTATTCACAAATGTAAATAGATGTTAAGTTGATATATGCCGCCAAATATCGTACCATCAAAATTACGATATGATTGAAGGCACATGGCGAAAATTTCAAAAATCACGAAAGAACGACATTTTTTTTTGCAACAATCACAAAAGTAATTATCGACTTGATATTTAATTATTTTATGCGTTGATTGTAAGCAATGAACATTCACGAGATTCATTGACGAGTAGTTATTTCCAGATTTCAATGAATTTGCTATGAATTCTCACATTTGGATCCATTTTCATTTCTTTGCCAATTTACGTGTGATTCTATGACGATGATGTGGTCACCGTTGCTTTTTCTCTCATTTTCGGAAGACAAATAAAAATGAATCGTTCGTCACCACCGTGTTTCAGAACACACAAGTAAACACAATAAAGCCGATTTTGTTCAATGGAACGAAAAGAAGAGGTTCAGTATTGCATGTGACAGCCGACTGATCTGCCTGCTTATTTACTTCATTCGTTCGTTGCGTGTCACACATGCAAACACTTTCCATAATCTCGCCTATACACTGAATGGTGTGTCACAATCATACGGCAAATACATTCTCACATTTTATAGTATATGTTTTTTGAACAATAACAAACCAAACCGCTCTCCTCTGTATGTCTATCGCAAACAACAAAATAAAACACACATACCATCAACGAAAACATTCCATTGGAACGAATTGGCTCTTGCCTATAAAAACACTTAGCACCAAATGTCGGCTATTCATTGCTCAATTGCAATCCATTGAATTCAAAGCAACATCGTTCTTACGATTGAAGAAAAAATAATAGGAAATAAAAGCAAATTTCGATTGTAGTTCATATTTTCATTCGAATTACGATTGATTATTCTATTTTGTGAAAGAAATACATAGTACGTACAGAAAAGAAACACACGAAACATTTAAGTGAAAAAAGAAAGTGCGATCAAATTGTGGAATTTAATTCTATCATTTTTTGTGAAACATTCTTAAACCGTTGCAAACTCAAACGGTTTTAAAAACGATATTAAAAGGCAAATAAATTGTACAAAACAAACCATTTGACCATTTCAATGATCAACAAACAACAAGCAATTCAACAAGCAATTATATTGAACACTTCAATTCCAGTAATTTGAAAGGAAAAGAAAGAAGAAAGATAAAATAACCAAGTGAACTTTGCAACGAAAATCAACATTTTTTTTTTAAACAGAAAACTATAGGCGTGATATTATTCCACATTAATAAAAAGCGTTTACATTTTAAGTGAACCAATTATTATTTCTGGAAGTTACAAACTAAGCAAAACAAATCGTCAAAATGTCGACTGAAATTTTTCATTCAAATAATAATCATCATCATTCAAATAACCATTACAACTGGTGTGTATTTAAATCGAAATTAAATTCTCTCTCTTACTGATATCAAATATTTGCAAACTAAATTTTCCAAATGCTAAACGGTGTTTGTTCTTTATTTATTACAGCATACCAAACGGATCTCATCGCGGTTCAGATTTATCAGATTTGTCCGATTTTGATATTGAAGAATTGATCAGAATGCATAAGTTGTGCCGTCAAGTTTCAATTGAATCGCCGGGACCAGTTGTAAAAGACTGCGTTTTCTCATTCGTTGTACCAGTTCCTGATACACCCGAAAACGGTGCTCGTGTTAAGGTAATTAACAAGTAGATTCTCTTTCCTTTTTTCTATCACTGCAAAATATATACATATGCGATTCGAAACCATTTGTTTTGCTATGTTTTTTTTTTTGTTTATCAATTTAAACATGGTAGAAATTTAGAAGAGATGATTCAGAAATTTACTGCGGAATAACAAGCTACAGCTGGAATTTTTATAACGAAAACAGTAGAAAACAAATGGTTTATCGAGAATTCCATGCGCAGCATTAGTTATTTATTATATCCAAAGGAATGGCGATGTTTTTATTTACTTACTGCGCCATTTGTATGTATTGTTGTGTGTGTAAGTACCTCTATATGTATTGTATGTGGTTGATTCCACAAAGAGTGTTCATTCGCACTGAACACGCACTGCATGCATGATACAAAATGTATTCATTTGAAAACACAAATACGCCGTCTACTGCGTATTTTATTTTTGAGCTCGAGCAATGCCTTGAGTGAATGATAAAAACAACACGCACAATCTTCTATACATTCAATTGATGTGCGACATAGTTTTGGCAATTGGACAAATTTTTTCGTGACGATTTTTACTCATCATTGCACTTTTCATATGATTTAAGAGCAAATTAGAAAATGTCATTTGCGTTGTCGTATTTAACACACAATAAACACCCTCCAACCAAATGTATATATCTCTCTTTGTATCGCACGAGATTGGCGCGTGTCTTTCACCTTCGCAAATTCTATTTTAAATTTTTATAACGAAATTCGACTTTTGCGCAAAACAAATGAAAAAAAATATGAAATTAATTCATTGTAAATTCTCTTTGAATCGGGTCAGGTTGTGTATGCCGGTGCATGCTATCGTCGTCAAAAGTCACCATCTATTTCGAGTATGTCGAGCATATCATCGGATTTGAGCGAATTGGCTCAACAAATGGCTGGATCACCACATAGTTCGGCCGCATCACCAGCTCATCATGGATATCGTGATGGTGCATTGTTTCCCGGTTTTGAAGTGGCTGGTGTCATTGAAGAGCTCGGTCCAGGCGTCTCACAAAACAAAGAAAATGGCTTCTATGTTGGCCAACGCGTTGTCCTCTATCCATTCGATGATTGTCCAAATGGATATGCTGAATACATTGTTGTTCCTGATTTGAAATATTTGATTCCTATTCCCGATTCATTTCCATTGAGCGTTGCAGCAATGCTTCCAACTGGTGCTCTTTTGGCCATGAACACCGTTTTCGAGGCCCAAGAAATTCTATCGCATTTGCTTAAAGAACGTGAAGCCGCTTATGCAGCAAATCCAGAAACATCACCGCCACCATTGTGCCGAATTTTGATTGTTGGCACCGGTGGTCTTGCTCTCTGGGCAGTACGAATTGCTGCCTATCACTTCCATCAATTAGAATCCAGCAAAAAAGTCCAAATCACCGTTGCCAGTCTACGCGATGAAGGTTTCATGTTGGCTAAAGATTTTGAAAAGTAAGTGCCTTTTGTTTTTTTCATCATTTCCTATAAGTAAACTTTTTATAAACTGGCGCTGAACCAAAAATAAAGTGCAAACAGTTGACACGTCGGATACAATAAAGTTTACTAATTCCAAACTATTTATTTTCTTCTTTTTGTTTTGATAAATTTACAGCGTGAATGTAGTTCAGTGGAGCGAAGATTTGTACGAAAAACAATTGATTGAGCGAACAGTCGATGCTTGCGGGGGTGCCGTTGATATTGTTATCGATTTTGGAACAACATCACGCAGTTTGCACCGTTCGATTCAGTGCTTAAGCAAAGGCGGCGTTGTTCTTGTCAGCGAAGAAGTTGGCGAAAAATTATTGCCAAAATTCTCCAGTTTGGCCGACAAACGTGAAGTAAAATTGCGTTCAGTGGCCGACGGAACCATCGAACAATTGAAACAATTAGTGGAATTGGTATCATCACATGAGGTGAGTTTTTGATCAATCATATAAAGGTTATACATTTTGACAAAACAAAATGCATATTATTTCATCTGAACTAAATAATTTTATTTTGTCACATTTCAGATTGAACCACCACCACACTCTGTGTTCCCATTCGACGATGCACAAGAAGTCGTTCGCAAATTATGCCATTCAGAGATTCCCGGTCGTGCTATCTTGAAATTCCATGACATTGAGTAATTTGTTTAAGTATATTTTCTATAGCTACAAGAACAGCTTAAATAGTTTATAACAAAAACATCATCTATTCACTTATACTTGCGCATACACAACAACAATATAAAAAAAAGAAACGACAACAAAAAATCGAACGTCATTGCTGCGGGAGATGCATCACTATCGTGTTCAAAATCATTGGCATTGTGGTTATGTGGTGCACATCAAAAATCAGCGCACATTACTCTTGAAAATGAAACAAAACCCAAACAAATTATCTACAATCACAATTGTGAAGCACTCCCCCGTTATTTAAAAATCACAACAACAGCCCAATGTCGTAGAATAATGCGAACAATTATTTACTACATACAAATAATCCAATTACATTATAATAATAACACTGGTATTTGAATGAGGTAGCAAGATAAAGTGTGTGACTGTTTATTAACAGACACGGAATTTCCGATAACGCATATTGTCATTGTTTACAAATGTGCTAATTACATGAAGAAACGAGAAGAAAAAAACACACATCAACCAAAACAAACGATGACAAAGAGACACACGCGGACACTAGAGATAAACGTGAAGTCATTGGTTTGCGCGATAATTTTTACAGCGATACATCGATAATCACGGTTTTTTGAATTGCGATTAAAAATTTTAATTGTAAAAATTTGGTGATGTCATGTCGCAAGCGCATCATTGTTGTTACTATTTGTTTGCATTGATGGATTTTCGTTGAGCTTTATGCGTACTTTCACGCTCAATCTTGACTGATCAACAAAATCCAATCACATTATTAAGATCTGCATTTTTACGATAGAAACCATTAATATGTTCTTTATTTTCCTCTCACATTTCAATATACGAACAAATGTGTCGATATGTGTGTTTGAACAATCAAATAATCGAATTGACAAATAGTACACCATAATTTCGTTGCGACATATAGAGAAAAAAAAAACAACAGCACACATTTTTGAGCAAATAAAAAAGAAATCATTAATTATTATATTGTTAAAATTAAATGAAAAACTACGTTTTACGGTGTTTTGAAACAATATCCTATATTTTTTGAATGTTAATTTAAATTGTAAAATATGAAAAGAGTAATATCAAATCCAGACAAAAAAAAACTTTGTATGTCTAATTAAATTAGAAGCACTCATATCGCATCACCGATTGGGTATCGATCCTTTTAAATTGGCTAATCTATTTAACGTAAAAACACAAATTAAAACCAAAAATTAAATGTAACCATTATATATTGGAGACGAAAAGAGAACAAGAGAATCAAAAGTGAAAACGAATGTTTATGGATCCAAGTTTTGTGCTTTTTGGGTACGCAACACAATTTATTGATAGATATTTAGGTTTCATCCTTTATTTTTTTTTTGTTTGATACATATATTTTTTTAATTCTTAGACGATAATTTAATTTATGAGTACAACAAAAACCTACAAATTATTAAGAAAAATCGGCGTTGAAGTTCAACAGACCGATTGACTTTCAATTTAACTTTTTCCAAAATGAAAATCTTTTAAGATTTTCAAGACGATCTCAACAATTTGAGCTAGATCTTTTATTTTGATCAACTGAAGGACGATATTTGTTGAACTTCAACCCCTCTCCCCTCCCACATACACACACATAGAGAGAACATTGAGCAGACTAAGAAAAGAAATAGAATTCAAAAATTATGAAAAACAAAAAGAAACAAGAAAAAAAAACAAATTATTATGAAATTACTGTCAAACATATAGATAATTTAGGTATTGTATTTTTAGTTGAAAATAAATTGTGATAAATTTGTGAAGAGATACAAACGAAACATAAAAAAAAAACAATAACAAAATGAAAACAAAATATCTTTGGTTGTTTCTTTTTTTATTTTTTATCATTTTCCAGGCACCTTTTTATCATTTTCAGACAAGATTACTTCAAACATTTGTGACATACCCTTTTTTTGGTTTCCTTGCAAAATTCCATTATAGACAATGAGCTTAGAAGAAGATTTGATGAGTTTGATGTTTTATAAATTTTTCAAGAAAAATATTGGCCGCAATTCTATCGCTTTTTTGTGTATTTCTCAATAAAATGTGTAATTGTAGCAAAATTTTCATCTTGAGGCATTGTTTTTCAATGGATGCGAGATAAAACACAAATGTAAATGGATAGCATATACGTATAGCTGACAAACTAATTAAGGATTTGTGTGACAAAAATATTATTATAATAATTAAATGTGTAAAACAAAATGGAATGAATATCAAGCGATATGGCTAAAATCTAAAATTGTAATCTCGCTCCAAATCGTTTCAAAATTTCGTTTGTTTCGTTCATTCATTTGAAAATTCACCGATTCAATTATTCAAAAATTATATTAATAATATTACATAATGATGTAATTGATTGTTATACTATTCCGCACAACCAATAAAAAATTGATATATAAAGGCGAATTCTATAAGAATCGTATAATGTAGAAAATATTCGAGCACTAAATGATAATCAATTAAAATGTAACTTACTTACGAAACGTTTGGTTCAGACATCATTTCATGCACATGTGCAAATCAACAAAACCTTATTTTAGAAGAAAAAAAACATAAGCATTGCTCTCGTACGCATTGCAAATGTATTGTAATCATTTTTTAAGTTATATCGTACTGTACTGTATTGCATAATGAATTCAATAATTGCCATCAATCAAAACCATTAAAAGCATCAACACCACCATTTTTACAATTCGATTCAGTCGACTACATAAAATTTAAAACGATAGCTTACATGTAATTGCAATCGCTCTGGGATTTGTTTAAAGTCCATTTTACTTGGGCCGAAAGATATGTGACGAAATGGATAAACAAAAAATATGCTCTCTCTGTGCGCAAATTTTGGAGCAATTTGAATGTTCTTTTTTTTCGTCGGAATGTTGCGATTGAGGACATTTTTGCATGGAACATTTTTTCCCGAGAATTGTTGAGAGTGATTTTGTGAAATACATAATAATCTAATTGAATTCATCACATATTTATCAATTAGAATAAGATTGAGAGAAAAAAAAAAGAGATAGAGCGAGAGGAACGAGAAAAAGAAAACAGAAGATAACGAATGTTAAGCTATGAAACATATAAATAAAAACATACATTTTTAATGCGAAATCAAGTTGTTTCAATTGACATTTTGTTTTTCAGATTATAATACAGCTGGAAACGCTGTTTTTCATTCAAAGAGAACCCAACTGAATACACAACTTTCATCATCTATTCCACAATAAATAGCAGGAGCTGAAGTTGGATTGTGCAACCAGAAAAACAGATCTGATACATTGAATGAACCAAAATAAATCTATCTAGAAACCAACATGTCAGTTCATTTTAAAACCACTTCAAAGATGTTTGCATCGATGTTGTCATTTTAAATGCATTTGTTTTCAGTTGGAATTTGGAGAAAAAAGTTCGGTGTGTCATTAATTTGAAATTGCAACTCAGTCCATCATCTATAATCTACTGTGAACCTGACGATGCTTTGTAACGTGAATTCACATTTGTCCAAAAAAAAATTACCTTATTTCAACAGTTTTCTTAATTTAAAAATAGATTTGATTGTTTCATTGATTGCGCTGACCATATGTGCGGTGCAACCTGTGCCAGCAAATAACTTTGGTAACTGTGATTATCACGTAAGATTAAATGCAAACGAGGGAACATCCGTGATAAATCCAGGTAATATAACTATGATTAAAAATAACATTTTATCGTGTAATCAATGTGATACGTATTTTTTCTTATTTATTATGATGAATTAAGGGGGGTATGTTGGCATCTTTGGATATTTTGGATATTTTGGCTTTTTTGATCCCGGTTCATCATGTCGCTATCACATCGAATGCCCACAAAACTATATGATTCGTCTAATTTGCTACATTAATATCGCTGTTACGGTAAAAACCACGCTCTTCAAAAGATATTTTGAGACATATTGACACGTAAGATGAATTGAATTTCAAGCAACTTTTGATGAAATCAATTGACTTTGCCAATTTTATCATATAAAAAACGTTACATAAAAAACAATTACATATTAGTTCGCACTAAATATAGTCAAAATGTCCCAAAATAGTTCAATTATTAATAACTGAAATCAGGAATTGGTGCAACTTAAAATATTTGACAATTGATTCGTTTTTGTTAAATATGAACAGAGTGATGATTGTAAAACCGAACAGTTTCGTGTACTGGATGATGGTACTAATAAAATAATGGAAAGAGGCAGATATTTTTGTGGTCAAGGTGTGATTACATTTAAGTCACGCTCAAATTTCATCACTTTCGGTATTGAAATACACATTTTTCCTTAATCACAACAAATATTTTCACAAATCGAATTAACTAATATGGGGTGAAATTTCAGGTCATACCTCAACATATTATAGTGGAAGATATAACTGTACACTTGTCTCAATTTTTGAAAATAATGTGAAATAATAAGGATTTTTATATTTTTTGCCACTAAAATATCGTTATTACGAATAAAATGTATTTAATTAAAAAATTTAAAACGATTTCTCGTACTTGACGTGCGTAAGTACGTACGTGGCTGAAATTTGACATTTGACAAAAGTGTCATTCTCATTAATGCCAATATCACGGGAAACCGAAACGAATACTCAATTTTTTGGTTCGATTTTTCAGTTCTGTAGTTGGGTTTATTAAATTGAATAAATTTCGGTTTTGTTTTGTTAGGTCGTTTTCCGTTTCAAAAATTTAGCTTTAAAATTGATCAATCAAAGCCATTTCGATAATGTGGTCCGATACAGTATTGATAATATTTATTTCGTTGTGTACAGCGTTTTTGGGTGAAGGTGAGTTGATTGATTAGAATTGCATTACCGTGGCAAAATTACCAATTTAATTTATTAATGAAAACGTTCGTTGAATGTTCTAGGATTGACATGGCTCTTAGTATACCGAACAGATAAATTTCAAAAATTAAAAACTGAAATTGAAAAACAAAGTAAAAAACGTAAGTTCTTACTCAAGTAAAACATTTTGTATGATATATTTGGTGAAAAACACAAGCAGCATAAATCAAAAACATTAAATACAAATTTAGTGGAGAAGCGAAAAGAGACATTGGGTGATTCGTTGGACAAGCAGCACAAGAAAAAGATTGAACGCGATGAAGAAAAGCTGAAGAACAATAATCGAGATTTGTCATTGGTGAAAATGAAATCAATGTTAGCAACAGGATTTGCATTTACTGCCCTTCTCAGCATGTTCAACAGCATGTAAGTGGCAACAAAACTCACATATTTTTATAAAGAATTAATGCTAATGGCATATTTATTTTCGAATTTGCATTAGTTTCGATGGTCGAATTGTAGCACGGTTGCCATTTGTACCAATATCGTGGATTCAAGGTTTAAGCCATCGAAATCTTTCTGGTGAGCATAATTCAATTGAATGTGTGACATTTAAGAGACAATTTATAAATTGTATATCTTTTTAAAATACAAACTAGGCGATGATTACACCGAATGTTCTTTTATTTTTTTGTACATTCTCTGTACAATGTCGATTCGGCAAAATATTCAAAAACTCCTTGGTTTTGCACCATCACGAGCAGCCAGCAAACAAAGTGGTGGACTATTTGGCGCCACACCAGGTCAATTCAAATAAATCGATTTGTATGAACTGCAATAATACCAAGAAATTTTAATAATAATAACCAGAAGCAACATGGAAGGTGAATTTATATTAGTAAATATTATTTGACTGTACTTGGAAAAAGACGGAGAACAAAAAAGAGAACCATTCAATGTACAAAAATAAACGAATTAAATACAAACGTCATTTTCATGGTATTTATTTACATATTGATAGGTTTATTTTAAATAAGACAGCGAACGCATATTTACACTTTTTTTTCTGAATTTTGAGAAGATTTTCAATAATATAAAAAATTCGTCATAGAAAATATCGAAGCGAAACAACCATGCGGATGCTATCAACAGTACCTCAAGGATGCCACAAATAAAAATCGAAAACAAACAAAGTTTTTGTAGTAACTTTCAGTTTATTCAAGTTTCTAATTAACTTGATTAATTTGTACTTGTTTTTGGTAACAAAACAATATGTTTTCAAGAAATAGTAAATTTTCATCGATATATAATGATGACATCCGAAATCACTTGCAGTTGAACTAATCCAACTCTACGAAGTTCATGGGAGATATCCAAAATATTTTTAAGAAATTGTAGTGGTCGCCCTTTTTTGTGAAAAATGATTGCATTCAGAATGAATGTAGTTTTTGTAGTGATCATTTCTTTTTTGAATGTATTGAATGTGCAAAGTTTATTTGAACGTACCAACAGTCGTATTGATTTACAATCAAATGCTGTATTTCCCTTAAAATCATTGCCACACCGTCCTGGCACATCCACTCGCGTGGCATTTCTGGGTCAAAGAGGTGATCGTTTATCACTTGTTTGTAACATAGACTTTTCTACCGGATGTCGTCGTTCTTCATTTTTCGATACAACAGTATTTAGACGTGGTCGGTGCTGCGATGATTATTTCTATGTTGGATTCAATTTGCAAGCGGAAATTCAAGGTGCAGAGTATTTTTGCGGTCGAAAAACTATCCGGAAAATGTCGCGTCAAACATTTGGTCGACCGATCTTAGTTATTGGTATGCGACGACTATATATAGGACAACTTTTTTCTAATGGAAAATTAAAATTAAATTTGTTTCACATTAAAGCTACATCGGCAACAAAATGGGGAAGATTTGGTAAATACAAATGTTCTATTTCATCAAGCGGAGCAAATCAAGCAGTGACAGCATCATCAGCATCAACGGAAGCGTCTGAAGCATCTGAAGCATCTGAAGCAAGCGAAGCATCTGAAGCAAGCGAAGCATCTGAAGCAAGCGAAGCATCTGAAGACGAATCCGATTCGTAAGCTTTTCGAGGTCGATTCACTTTTTATATCGAAACTATCATATATTTTTTTATCATAATATGAATTCATTATTGTTGGTTAGATTAAGCTAAAAACAATAAGACAATAACAAATGTTTACATATTGTATGAAACAGATAAGCTTCAAGCTTGTGTAAATCAAGTAAATTACAAATGATCATCGCATGATTATCAAATAGTGTTTTTATTATTTCTCTAGGAAGTAAATACTGGTATCACAAAATTTGATAGAGTTTGCGTGTTGTTTCTAATATATTAAAATTGTGTAAACCATTATTTTTGATTGAAAATCTGTTCAAACGATGCTTTGATTTTCACGTTGACCCATTTATCTGCAATCTCTAATGTGGCAATAAATTTCAAAAAAAAATTTTAAAATGTCCACACACGAAAAACATTTGTATTTGCTTTGATGTTTATCAAATTGTAAGCTGAAATAAAATGATTGTTAAAACAAAATTCGAAATGGATATTTTCTTCCCTTTCAGTTATCACAAGTTATATGAATTTAATCTTTTTCTTTTTTAATTCTTTTTCTCTTTAATTGAGCAATGTCAATAATTTGTTTTCACGCGCAAAATAGATCTCTTTTGAATCGATATAAATATTTATCTTTACGGTGTCTGATCAAATAAGCGTCATTTACAAAATTTTAAATTGTCTTGTTACTTGTTATTCAGTTTAAATAATTACTCAGGTACAAAAAGAGACTTTTATTCCAATATAAAGAACGTGCTTTTTATATCTGCTCTCGAAAAAATGGAAAAAATGTTCAACAAATTGGTTTTATGTAAAAATGTTGATTAAAAATTGTGTTTAATTCAAAATTGCCGGAATTTACGTTTTATAATTGAAATTTTGAATATTTTTTACAGTGATATTTATAACAGCGAATGCGTATCCTAATTGTCCTACAAGCTATTACCAACTGACCTCGAATCAACAAGTAACAGTTAATAGTCCCGATTATCCACCATACGGAGTTAGAAATCCAAGTAGTTGCCAATTTACAGTAGCAGCACCAATTTTTCATTATTTGAGCGTTTTATGCTCCAAGGGTTTCGGGGTAAATGAAAAATATCTTTTTTTATTGGAACAAATATAGATTGTTTTTTTTTCTTTACTACGATGTATAGAATGCATCAAGTCCCTGTGACCCAAATGACAGTTTGGCTTTGTTAGATGGTGCAACAAATTTTGATAATGGCAATCCATCGATACGTAGATATTGTGGCAACGCAAATATTGCACTTGACACAACATTTAATAGCGTAACTATTGGTATGTTAATCATATCGTTCGAAATTTGGTAAACTAAACAATACAAAATAATTTCTTTTAGCATATTCTGCAAACCGATTTTCTGGATATTACCAATGTGATTTCAGGGCGATACCAAAAGGTGGATGCGATTGTGGACAAAGAACAATTGTAAATTTAATTTGTTTATTTTAAATACTTAAACTGTGATTGGTGAAGAAGCATGGGAAAATTTAACGCAATTTTGTGTTTTTTTTTTCTCTCGCAATATTCACTCGTGCCTTCAAATCAAGCGTGTAATCGATTCTCAAGTGCAATAGCGCTAACATAAATTTTTCTCTCATTTGTCTGTCTCCCTTTGTTCGCTTTGCGATGCGTTTGATGTTTTTTTTTTGTAATCATTGACAACAATCGAGTGCTGTCGTGCTTCTTTGCGTGCATTTTCCAATTGCTTTTGATCGAACGTCTGATCAGCGGTGATTTTATTCAATTCAATTGTATCAGTTTCGCACAGATCATTTCCACCTTTTTTCAGCATACGTTGTTTGCTATTCAATGCTCTACGTGATTTTCAAAGTTTTTGCACTTCGGATTCATAGTATTTTCGTTGATGGTCTAATTTATTTTCTTACGTGGCAAGCCATTGTTCGTAGTTGATTTGAATTTGACGATCTTGTTCGGTAACAATTGTGTCCGGTGGAATGGATGGTGCCTTTTGTAAATTGGCCACAAACACTGGTATGCTACATCCTTCGGTTTTAAAAACCGTTGGTTCCATGCCGGTGTTCATATTTTACACTTGATTTTGCATGACTGTTGAGGCGCTGGTGGTTGATGTTGTTGTGGTTGTTGTTGCTTTCTTTGATACTTTATTTTAAAAAAATTCCTTCAATTTAAAAATGCAGTCCAGAATTGTTGGCGGTGAGCGTGCAAAATTGAATCAATATCCCTATATGGTTGCCATAATGAAATATGGTCAAAGTTCACCACTGGGAGGTGGTGGAACATTGAGTAAGTCTTTTTGTTTACAGACCAATTTTGTACATTATTTTCAATATTTGCATTTTTTTCCTCCGTATTTTGCTGTATTTGCTTTGTAAATATAGTCTCTACAAGTGTTATAATAACGGCAGCTCATGTTTGCTATCAAAAAGATCCAAATTCAATATACGTTTCAGTTGGTCGTGATGACTTAAGAAAAGGTTTGCATAAACATTTACATTTCATTTTCGTTGACATTGTTATCGGTGAGATTACGTGTATTATTGATAGGAACCGGGAGATTTTCTAAATAAAATTACCGACTGTTCTTCATCTCACAGAATCAATTCAATGCTACATATTTAAAAAGAATTTCACATTAAAAGAAGGCTAACATTTCTTTCTATTTTACTACCAAAAAGATGTCAAATATGATACATTATATTCTCAAAACTATGATGTCAGCCAAATTATTACACATCCGTATTATAATGATCAAACGGATGCTAATGATCTTGCAATCATATTGACGAAAAGATTCATCTCTTTCAATAGAGGAGTTTCGGTGGCCTGTTTGCCTGGTCCTAATAAGTCGTAAGAATGAATATTACTAAAAGAACGTTGAAACAAACTTTTCAAATAAATTTATTTATAGTGTATATGCGTACGATGGACAAAGGCTCATTGGAATTGGTTTCGGATCGTACGACTTCAGTTCGGATTATACTTATTATCCAAAAGCAGCTTATGTTGATGCATATCCAAATGATCAATGTGCAAAGTTTTATGCAAATCAGGCAACAATAACATCTGCTGATCTATGTACTATAAACAATGCAAACGATACGTGTCAGGTATGTAATGTTAAACAATGTCTCATAAGACATATGAATGTTTTATTTTTATTTTTTTCACTGCAAAAAGGGAGACAGTGGCGGACCTATGATATTGCCAAGCTATCGTGACTTCGTTGTGGCTGTCATTAAATCAGGTAATGCTTGCGGAACGCAATCACCCTCTTTGAATCAGCGCATAGATAGATCGTGGATAACGTCACGCACTCCATCAACCAGTTATTATTGTTATTATGAAAACTAAATTAACTTTGGAGCCGTCTGTGGGGCACTCAGTGTCCGGGGCAAATTTCAAAGAAAAATTAAACACATTTTTCCACCACACATCACTAAAATCCAGTGTTCGGTAAAATCCAATTTTTGAGTATCTAAATAAGATAAGATTTTTGTGTGTGTCGAAAAAAATATCTAGATAAGATACAGGATCTTATCTAAAAAAAACATAGAAGATGAGATAATATCTTCGATTATCTGAGATATTTATGAGGATAAAAAATGGGTGAACATTTTTTATTTGAATTTTTTAGAAATATCTTAGAAAGTATCTTATCTGCAAGATAAGATAAGATATTAGATAAGATACTGTACATTTGATTGTCCGAGAATTAATTTGAGACTTCTCCTAAGATTTTATTGAAATGTAACACCGCCATGCAAAAAGTACTGAGTCGTCACCAATTTTTGTCTCACATTCATTCTCGGACAATCATTTTTACCTTGTGTATACGTGATGAATATCTTAAAAAGCATCTTACCTGCAGATAAGATGAGATATTAGATAAGATACTTTAAATAATAAGATATTAGATAAGATACTTTAAATTTTTTAAATTTGTTTTCTCAAAAAATTATCTTAAAAAGTATCTTATCTACCATTCAAAGATACTGAAATTTTTTAAAGTATCTAAATAAGATGAGATTTTTTCGGTCTAGGTACAGATAAGATATAGATAGCATCTTATCTGTATCTTATCTGGTATCTTATCTATTATCTTCATCTTTACCGAACACTGCTAAAATCCGATTTTTTTATGTATTCATGCCAAATTTTCTGCGCAAAGGGCCAAGACAAAAAATATACCAATTTCATCTTTAGGGCCACTCATTTTAATATTATTTAGTATGAGAAACAAATGAAGTTTTTCTGTAAAAGATTGTGTATCGCTTGTTCTTATATAAACACTTGTTGCGTTGTTCGGTGTTTCCGTATTGTGAAATTCCATTTCGAGAAAATTTGTTCAACGAATATTTTTAAATTTTGTCAGCACCGTAATCAAAAAGTAGGTAGTTCGCAGAAATATCGGAGAAATGCCATCTTTTTGGACAAATTCAACCAAATCGTTTCGACCAAAGACGGTGCAAAGGTTAGATTAAGGAAAATAGTCATTTAAAATTAAATCAAATCACAATTGTTTGGATAACAGCAGACGAAATCAAAATGTTGTGCATTCAGAAAATGCGCAACAGAGGGCGCCACGACTATAATGTAAGTGTGTCAAATTGCCGCAACACTTGGCATTCAGAGCGAATGTTTATAGAGCCATAGACATTTATTGTAAACTACGCTTGATTATTAATAACAACAATTTTCAATTTATTCAAATCTGTTTGTAAATTTTAATTCAATTCGATTGAAATATAGAGTTGAAAGAGTTTAATAAAATCTTTGCAACGTTGAAAGAATTCACAAACAATGGGAGATCGATACAACATTCACAGCCAACTGGAGCATTTGCAAAGCAAATATATTGGAACTGGTCATGCTGATACAACAAAATACGAATGGTTAACCAATCAACATCGTGATTCTTTGGCCAGTTATTTGGGCCACAGTGATCTGCTTAGCTACTATGCGATTGCTGAAAATGAAACAAAAGCCCGTGTCCGATTCAATTTGATGGAACGTATGCTGCAGCCTTGCGGTCCACCACCAGAAAAACAAGAAGAATAAACCGCCTCATTATTGCGTACAAATGTAAACAATAAAGACAAATTCAATAAATTAACAAAATCTTAAGAAAACAAACAAAATTTCATTTTATTTATTTTTTTTTTTTTTTTTCATAAAAAAGACTTTCCCAAAACGAAACTATTTGTTTAAGTCGATTTTTTGTGATTTTCACTTTGATCGATACTGTTTTTTACTTTATTAACTAAAATCTGTTGAATAATTGGTACGATCTGTTTGTTGTGCTCACGAAGCACTTCCGTTAATCGAGATACCGTTTTACTGCTCATCAATCCGCAACACCAAAACTCCGACACTTGTTCGAGTGTGTATAATGAAGACATCACAATCAAACCATGCTCTTGATCCAAATCAACGCTGGTGCATACATCCTCTTCGTCTTTTGTTGGATCAACCAACACTTGATTGTCAACAATTGCTACCGATGTTGCTGTCACCAAATCATACATTGGAATACCAGCATCGGATATAGCCAAACCGGCTGCTGTGATGGCTGCCGCCAATACGGAACCATCGTCTTCAATTATATTCACATAAATGTCTACTTGAAAATTTGTAAAAGCATATCGACATACGGCCGGCAATAGGGCCCGTTTTAGTGAAAGTGCCAATGATTTTTCAGCTACGTCATTTTTAATGGCTCGTCGCTTTGTGGCGAACGGTGAAAACTTAAATTCACAATACAATTCACCATTTGAGCTGAAAAAAAGAGAATGGTTTGGAGTCAAAATTAAATTCATTTTATTGACAACGATTTTGGAAGAAAATAAATTGGAATGTATTGCTTACTTGAAATTATTCTGTTTATTGGCCACCTCACGTGGATCGAACACCGAAACAATCACCTTTGTATTTCCCATTTCGATGTATGCTGATCCTTTTGCCTTTGATATAACATTGAGCTTCAAAACTGAAAACAACACAAATCATGAACGAATATAACATATTTCATTTTAATACGTACAAATCTTTCGGGCTTCTTCAAATTTCCGTTTATCTTGCCGTTGACCGCCTTCTAATATTGTTGCCAATTTTTCTTGGTACGATTGTGTTTTCTGTCGGCTACTCAAATGATATGGCGTTGATTCCGGCCCTGAAATTCGTTTTGTATCACTGGCCATCTTTTTTTTATTTACTGTACGCTTTCTGTTACAAAACAATGCCAAGGTGAAGTAAATGCGCTGGTTATCACGTTTTACAAATTGTTGTATATAAATTATATTAAGGTTATGTCGCATGTTATTTTGATTTTCAATCTGTCAAACACCAACACCAATACAAATCCAAATGTAATGAATTGAAATGTTGAAGCACACATTTTCGATGCAGAACAAATGAATACACGTGAATATATGAATATTTCGATTATGGTCAATAAATAATTCTCGTCTCTAAGATAGTTAATAAATTCAATGAAATGACAATATGACAAATGTTGTTTTTTTTTTGAAGAGATGAACTTTATTTTTTTTATTTTCTTCATTCTAATTTACAATTTAATCGTCAGTTTAACATTTGTTGGTAATTCTTTTTTCTGTTTGTACAAGTATTATTTGAAGAAATTTAAAGAATGAACTCTATAGTTTTTTTTGCACAAAATTTAAATGGCGAAATGTGCATTTGTTTTTATCTTTGAATCAATTAATCAGTTGTCAAGTCTCTTAAGCAGTCCGTTCCAAAAACAACTATGTTATAAATGCTAATGAAGTAAACTAATATAGAAGTCGTTCTTGATTGTTTGTTTTTTTCAAGTTTTTCTTTCGTTTTTTTTTATTTATCTTAGGGAAATGCATTATTCCAACAACAAAAAACTGGATATGACTGAAATATTTTTAAATCATCTCCTCTAAAAGATTGGTATTCAATCTTATTTCTTTGCGCTTGCTTTTAAAATGTCTAACCAATGATCATGCCAATGCCCAGCCGATGTTGATTTTTAACGTGATTCAAATGACCACTTATGGCGAGTGTAAATGGTAACGGTAGCAAGCGTTTTTCAAGCACGGCGCCCACATTCCAATTTGTATCTAACATTCCGCGGAACACTAAATCGGCTTTTGGTAAATCAATTTGATAGCCAAACGTTCCGACAGCCTCTTGTACACGAAAATTTGTTTCAACCTCAACACCAAATTGTAATTGTTCACTGGCTTTGCGATAATAGCAAACATGAACACCGGCCAGGCCAGCCGTTCCGGACCATGTTGACAAACCGTTTTGGTAACGAGCCGCAGCCGATATAACAGCAATTTCGCCTCCTGGAACAGCTCGTCCATATTGATAAGCTAATTCACCTCCAAGTGCCAAATTTTTTGTTACCTACAACAAGTGGGTAATTGATATTCGTTTAATTTGCATATTATCTGCCATTTATTGAATATTAAATCATAAACACTTACCGATTGCAAGTAGTGAGCGACAGCAACACCAGCTTCATTGATCAAATCTGTGTTGGCGAGTGTGAGTGATGCAGTGAAATCGCTGCCTTTGTAATCGGTGGTCAATTGAGCGGCCGAAATTTTATTATCTTGTATTTGTGAACCGAATTTACAACGTATGTTTGGTGTAAATTGATGTATAATATTAGCATTCACATTGCCCGATGGATCGATATCACCCAATACCACAGGAAATGCTTCAGTTGGTGATAATTGTTTCGTTCCAACATATGTGGCACCAAATTTATAACCACTTGGTGTTGTCGATGACAAATTAATTGTGTGTGACACTTGAAAATGGCTACTCAAACCTTTTTGAATCATTAGTTTGGCGCCCTCAAAATTCGTTGGCATCACATCTTTACACTTTTTGTGTAAATCCTCAATGGTGCCCGGATTTTCACGATCATCAACATTGAAAAAGTTGTCTGTTTGTGCGGTCGATGCATTTTCCAATGTTTCTTTTGTCACGGCTGGTGATGGTGGTAATGATGGTTGAGATTGTGATGCAGCCAACACGTTACCCATTATTTATTTTTTTATTTTTTTATTCAAATGTCCTCCTGATAAAAAAAATCGTACGACTTTTGTACGTGATTTTGAAAGAAGACACCACTTTTACACTATGACAAAATCGAAATGTTCCGAAAAATTTGACATAACCACACATCCAACACTGATTAACGTTAGTGTGTATGATTTTCTTTTAAGCATGACTATCGTCTCATGACAGTTGTGTCACATCGGTCTCTATCGACTAATTTTGAAATTTAAATGATGATTGCACGCAAAAAAGTCATACAGTTTTTTTTGTTCTAATAACCGTTAACGTTACAATTGTAAATCGATATCTATACTATACGATAATGAAAAATAAAAACAAAAACTCATGAAAATTATAAATAAATTCAAATTCTTTTTAAAAGTATTTGAAATTTTATATTTTTTTCAGTGATTTTGTTATTTATATTAGTTAGAATTAGTACATTATTTTTTGATCCGACCAAATTTTGACATGGTGGGGTACTCCCCTGCCCTTGATGCCCCATTAGGGCAGCCTTTATTTTCAAAAAAAAAAATTCGGCACATTATATCGATCTGTATAGGTGACATCAAAAACTTTTTGTAACACTTTGGGTACTTTACTGGTTAATAATTAATTTTTCTTACAAAATTATATTTTCCAGAAAACAAATAAAATCTCAAATGTTACAATGGTTGGTTTGAAGCTGACCGATAAATGAAGTATTTCTTTTTCATTAAAATAAAATCAAGAATGTATATTTCTTCTTCCTCCTCTCTTCTTTCTAACGTTTACTGAAAAAAACAAATAACTGGAATGTAATATGCTTAGCGTCCACGTTCAATTAATGCATTCTATGTAATTTAAATTTGAACATAAACATACCCAGTTGGCAGTTTCGATTTCAAAATAATCTGCGCTTCAGACTCATCGACACAAAAATATTGCAAATCATTTTGGTTTTCAAACACCGCATGTATCATTTTGTTCAAAGAAATTTTGATTCCTTTCTGTGCCAGAACAAAAATCATGTCCTCTAATAATTTCTCATAGAAAAAATTTAGCGTTTCAATACACGTTAGCTTACCCAAGCAATGCTTGAATTCCGTTGCATGCTAATCTTTTCCAATCTGCAATGTCTGTAATTTTGCCAGTAGTTGCATCGTAGTACAAATAATTTATTTTCCTTTTTCTAAATAAATCGATCAAAAACGAATGTTTTAACAATTTTCCATTGGCATAGAAACGGCCGGCCCAAATGGAACATATTAGATATCATTAGGGCGAAACATTGATAGAAAAGAATACATTTACATTCAAGTAGAACGACCACGTTGAAAGTTTTGCTTTCATAACCATATGCGCGAGCTTTAACAATGCCACCATTTGGTAACGGAATTTCTGCAGCTGAACCGATGTCATCGATTTCATTAATACAATGTCCATTATTGTTTTCCATCACTATTGATTTCAGCTGTGATTCGTGATTGAAATGCCCTTAAAATGAATGGGCGTGTAAAAATATGCACAACCGATTCCTAAATTGAAAATAATAATAAAGAATTGAGGAAATCAAAATCAAAATAAAAATAACAAACGCCAAAAATCTTACGGTCGAATCATTCGACGGTAATTCGGCAATGATAATGTGTTTATCGAACATTTCTTCAAATTTCACCATTTTGATTCGAACGCTCTGCTGAAGAACACACTGTCCAAAACGACGATGCCACTTGCACTTGATGTCACACGTACACAAACACACACACATACATACACAAAATCGAAAATACCTCCACAAGTTTAAGCACGAAAATTCAGCGGCATGTCCAATTCTTCACTGCATTCGTTTCGCAGAGTCGAGAGTACACATCCCCCCGAGGGTGAGTCTCCTAGTAAGTTATATACTCGAAACGGACGAAGGGTAGCAAAACACCCTCGATTTCGTCACAAATGTACAAAAGGAGCTCCGCATAGCGGAAAAACAAAGAAGAGAAACAACGGAGAGAGAAGCATAAAGTGCTAACCATCCCTGCGATGTAATATCTAACGGCAGTTCCACGGGAGAGTGCTAGAAGAGTGTGCAAGGGTGGAGTTTGCATGCTAATCGGTCATCTCACCATTAGTATCTTTAGAAGATTCCACATCCGGGCAAAAAAAGCCAAAAAACCACACACACACACCTAACAACAAAGGTTGTCAGATGCAAACGATTTGTCAATTTCTTTGCAAAATGAAATCAAATTTTTGACTTTTCGTCAATAAACAATGTTTCGTCGGGTTTTCATTGAAAATGTGATTACATATTTAATATGTTCTCTGACAGAATTTTTTAGAAAAAAAGAAAACAAATTTGTTCAAGTTTATCAATTGAATTTTCCTGTTATTTATTAAAATGCATTTTTTTTATCGTATTAAAAGTATATTTGATTTAAATATAGTTCAATTTTTTCCAAAGAGAATCTTGTACGTTGGTTGAAGATGTCGTTGTCGTCCCCCGTTTATCCATAGACGTATGTTGAAAGAGTGAACGGTTGTTATAGTTCACCTGATTGTGAAATGGTAATAGGTAGTTTAGGTTTGTTATTTGGCCCTGTTGGGACATTTTCAATTTTTCTCATGATCAGTAATCCGTCTAGCACACGGCCAAATACAACGTGCTTATTATCGAGAAAATTACACTTTGCACACGTAATAAAAAACTGACAACCATTTGTGTCTTTTCCACTGTTTGCCATTGACAAAAGTCCCGGCGAATCATGTTTTAGTGAGAAATTCTCATCTGGGAATGTACCGCCATATATACTAATCACACCAGTTCCATCGCCCTGTAAAAATAAAAAATTTAAATTTTTATTCCATTTTTTTATCTATTAAAATCCAAATTGAAAAATGTTCTCTATTGTTTGCTATAGTGGAAATAGACTTTGTGTACTAACATTTACAAAATCACCGCCTTGAATCATGAAATCTTTGATAACGCGATGGAAATTGGCGCCTTTGAATCCAAGTGGTATACCATCTTTACGATGCTCTCCGGTACAAAATTGGCGAAAATTTTCACTCGTCTTGGGCACAACATCAGCAAACAATTCTAGAATCATTCGACCGATTTCCTGTAAACAATATTTTGCATTTAGTTTTATTCGGATAATATAAAACATCTGGTTTTTAACCTAAAATCGAAACTATTTAGAAAATACTCACGGTTGTTCCGACTGAAACATCGAAAAAAACGACCGGATTATTTGGGTGCCGCAATTGGGCTTGGATTTGATTCCATGTAGGCATATTTATGCCAATTTTATGCTATAAATTATTGTTTATTTGTCGGAAAGGTAATGCTAAGCCAAAGCTACAAACGATTAAAATCGGCTGTCAACAAAACCAATTGTGTCGTTTGATATGACACTGTAACGCTCACCATTACTACATTTCGTTGTATATGTATTTGACATAAGCACCAAAATGCTGTCAATTCCTGTGTACGTGTGTATGTATTTTTCTCAGTCTGTCAACGATTCAATGACAATTCACTTACCGGGGTTTTTGTTAGACACGTGAATTGTTTTTGTTCGTTTGCAAACATTGACGAAATTTACAACAAACTTCATTTGCAGTAAGTGAAATGATAACTTTTTATAAATTTCATTACACTATTTAGTAATATATTTCTTTTTAATATGATTTTCAATGCCACTTTAACTGTGGTATTGTGTGACAGTATTCTGAATAGGGTAAAAATCTTTGGTAAGAACTGAAAGTTGAATTAATACCACAGTTAAGTCTTGGCGTCGGTGCAGTTTCATTTTATCAATGACATTTGTTTACGTTTTCCCGATCAAGAAATGATCCAAATTTTAATTGTTAAATAGTTTAACGTTTTCCGTTAGACAACTTTTTCCAGTGAAGCCCGGAATTTAGAATCAATTTCGGAATGTTTTTTTCTCATTCAGTTGGGGATCGAATCGGATTCGGAAACATAATTCAGAATCGATTTGCTCTAATTGAAGTAGAATGTATTTAAAAACGCTATTGACCGTGACATTTATTAAAAATGTAATGCAAACGAACAAGAAAAATGGCACACAATTTTTTCCGATTTTTTGGCCATAGAAAAATGTTGAATCGCATCCAAAACCGAAATTCACCACAAAATATGAAGCTGAATAACTCATCAGCCATTTATGCACAAATTCTAAAAATGCATGCACAAATTCGCACAAATTATGCACAAAATAATGGTATAGGTTTCAATAAGATACTCGAAAGTGACTTGCTGGAGAGTGTAAGCCTACTTATTTCCTACGTACAATAAGCTTTTAAATAAGAATGCAGCCGATGATTTGTTTACGTTCAACAAAAAGACTTATTTATACCCATGCGATTACTATATTTATGTGATGCAAACTGACATGCAATTTCCACTGGAAAATCGCTTCAATTCTATGAAATCCGGTGGTCTATTTATATCAAGGAGCCACATCTATTCATGGTCATATGGTCATTTTCATTTTGAATCAGTTGTAATTCAGATTCATTCATCGAATGTTTATTCAAAAAAGTATGATTTTTGATTCTTTTTTCTTTATGTAAAATAGTTTTTTTTTTTTTTTTTTTTTTTTTTTTTTTTCAATGAACCAAATTATAAGTAAACTCTGTAACTCTCCTGCCTTTGGCTTGTCAAATTTTCTTTCTATCAGGCTTTTTTTATCGGATGCCATAATTTTTGTGGAGTTCCACATTATTTTCAACAGGTAGATCGTAATTTTTCGTCTTGGTCCTCCATGAGATGTTGTCCTTCATTTGGTCATCATTGGTCAAGAATAAAATGCATCAAAAGTGAAATACAGATATGAAGTGTTGCTTGTGAGAGATCAAATATATGTATTTGTTTTATTTGTTTATTGATTTTGAAATGACAATTTACTACGGTGCTATTTGCTATTTTATTTGGCATTATGTAATGTCTAAGGAACTCGAAGTAATATTTTGTAATTATTTCAAATTTGGTCAAATAACTATAAGAGTACATATCATACATGGGCACGGAAAAAATTTAGGGGGTCCATCAGCCAATCATAAACCCTAGCAAATCGAAAGAATCTTCCTCTCGAACTACCTTAGCAAAACGAGATTTTTTCGTTTTTTTTTTGGAGATCACTTTTTTGACGAAAATCCCTAGCAAATTGAAAGAATTTTTCGCGTAAAACCCTAGCAATTTTAAAGATTTTCTTCCATTTCTTAAGTTGATTAGCAAAAAAAGGTCTTCACTTTCCTGTGAAAAATCCCTAGCAAATCGGAAGATTTCTCAGCTGCCGTCGAGGGAGGGTGGGCTCGGACGATTTGAAGGGAGGGTTATCCGGGCTTACACCCCCCATGTGCCCATGTATGGTGCAAATGACAAACACCCAGATACAATAAATTTTATTTTGGTAAAAGATGTGATTTTTGAAATGGCCGTAAATTTTTTGAACAATCTGCTTCCATGACAATCTCAAACTGATTATTTTTGGATAGTTTCTGATTTGTATTCAAAACAAACTGTGCTAATTAGAATAAAAAAATCATTTCAATCGCTTAGATATCAAAAAAAAAATTCATCTTTCAGTTCCTAAAATTGGTCATATTTGATAATTGTGAATTTAAATAGTGATAATAAACAGAGAAAAAACTATTTAAATTGCCTCAATTAAATTTTTTATCTCTCAGCGATATTTCTAATTTAATAATTTTTAAATGATACTACCTGATATTCGGGAAATATTTAGATATTTTGAAATATCTCGAAAGTGTTTAAAGTTTGCATTTGGTTGCCAATTTTATTGATATTTTGGGAAAAAAAATCTAATGAGGTTTTCAGGCTTTGAATTTTTTTAAATTTTCCCAACAACCATCTTTTGAAGTTTACAGTTTTAATTTGAACAGTTAAAATGAACGTGAACCGAACGTAAACCGAACGTGAACGAATATGATTGCAATATTTTTTTTTGCGATCAACTTGAACCGAACCGGAACGAACACGAACATGAAAATATAATATTTTTCGATTATAAACTGTTCAGTTCGGTTCAGTGGGCACCTCTATCCTATACTGACTACTAATCATTCCATTTCTTCTACTTTTTGCACTCGTTTTTTTTCTCTCGATAAAATTGTCGACGGTCATATGGTAGCGACTAATTTAAATGAAGACGATCATTAACCCTTAACCGGGCAGGTCAAAATACTAACGTTATCGGGCAAGTGGGGCCTCTGAGGCCCGACGTACATTTTCCATGCAAATTCAATGAATTTTTTTTTTCTTTATTGAAATTTCAATGAATTTATACGATGAAAATTATTGTTTCAACATAATAGATATTGAATCAAATATTTTTTGTAAAATATAACTGAAAAAATGAAGAAATAATCAATATTTATTCCGAATGGGATGAATTTAAGTTTCATCTCAGTAGTTGTTTAGTACAAATTTTGCACTTCATTTTAAAAAAATTGATGACATTTCGTATGGAAAATGTACGTCCGGTAGTTGTCCTCAATATAACGCTACTTAGGGAACCAAATTCAAAACAACTTTTATCAACGATTAGTAGAAGGATGAAAGAATATATTACAAAACAATTTGTTTGATTAAAATAATATTTTATGCGATTTTATGTATCTTTTTTTTTAAATGCGCTACCGGGCCTCATAGGCCCGACCTGCCCAGTTAAGGGTTAATCAAACATCATTTATCAGTTAAATAAACTCAATCAAAATATCAAGCTTCAAAATTTCATTTGAAAAACGTCGCATAGTCAAGATAAGAAATTGAGTTTATGGTTTTAATTTAATAGGTTTTGTCTTCAAGTGAGTAGACGGAATTTCTGTTGTGAATTTTATTAAAGACTACTTTTATAATAGTTTCATTAAGATTGTTATGAATCTTCGGTATGTCTTCCATTTCCGAAACAAAATATTTGGTAATATTGGTAAAATGTTATGTGTGTGTTTTTTTTTATTATCGGTGTTCAATCATTTTATTTGTTTAAATTTCCGTTTGGATTCGGGGATGTACCTCGTTTGCGTTGTAACACTGGCGAACGATTCGGAGAGCGACTAATCGTAATTGAACTACAATTTTCATTTTCCGGTGATGGTGACGAACCAGTGCCAGTCGCTGAATTACGTCGTGATGGCGTCAAACGCATTGTTGCATCCAAATGACGGAATCTATTAATTAAAATCAATGTGTTAATTCATTTGTGTGAATCGATTTTTTCATAACCAAATCGTTTTTACCGAATCGGAACATTGCTCTTTGGTCCATCGTCTGAGCTGGCAAACAAAAATGCAAGTGGCCAACTAATCCAAGATGCTGAACCCGGAGCGCAACTATGCATATAAAGACAACAATTGTTTCTGAAATTCTAGCAAACTTTATTGAAAGATTTACCTTGATGTTGGTGTTTGAATGGCAGGCGCTCCTTCGGTAATCGGTGAATAGATTTCAGACGACATTCGTGGTGTTCCAGCTTTATTGATGGCCGGATTATAAATTTTCGGATCACTGACCATACGCACGAAGAACGAACGCTTTTGGGCCAAAGTTTGCTTTCGTTTACGATCCAAAATTTCGAATTCGTCGGCTTGTTCCTTTTCCAATAATTCCGTTGCAAAATCCGTAATTATTTCCCATGCAATATCTATATTTTATATACGATTTTCAGTTACGGTACAAAACAATGCAAACGAAAATGTTTTCTTTTCGAAAACATCAATTGTCATACCAATATCATCCTCAGTGGCACTTTGAGCAACAGCACAGAATCGAATGACATATTTTTCATTTACTGAAGCTGGCACCATGTGCAATTTGCCCGATTCATTAATAATGCTCAAAAGTTTTTCGTTCAATTTGTCAGAGCCCACTAACCGAAAGCATACTAAACCAAGCTAAAAATAATCACACATTCAATATGGATAATTGTTATTTTTATATGAATCATTAAACACTAAATTATCCATTGGATACTTCAATGATAAATAATGTGTGTTTTAAAAATATCCCAGATATTTACTTTGACCTCATTGCAAATTTCAAATCGTCGATCTTTAAGTACAAGACGTTCGAAGCGTTTGGCAAGCTCAATGTGACTTCGAATGTAATTTTGAAGGCCAGATATTCCGTAATTACGCAACACAAACCTACAACAAAATGCACACTTTAAAAACAATTCAATTTCATTTAATCTTGATAATTATTCATTTTTTTTGATAAACAACATTCACCAAAGTTTGAGCGAACGAAATCTACGACTGAGTGGTACACCCCAGTGTCGATAATCAATGGCAGCATCTGAATAACCGTGTTTTAAATACAACGGATCGACCTAAATTAAATTAATACAAATATTTACTGCACATTTATCGTTAATGCATCGAAATGATTTCAACCGAATCACTTACAACTAATGCCGATGTTAAACGAATTCGATCTCGTACCCATAACAATGAACAGTCAAAGTTCACCAAAAGCCATTTATTCGAATTAGTATTGAATGAATCTGCATACTCAATGCCCTGCATTCCAATGTTTCACAGTAAATAAACTAAAAAAAAACCATCCATTTAAATTATCGTAATATAGTTCCTTACCTTGAGTAATGCCTTTAGTTCGGGACAAATGAATGCATTCCCAGCATAAGCGGCATCAACATGAAGCCAAACACCCGGAAATCGTTGCAACGCCATACCAATTTCTTCGAGCGCATCGAATGAACATGAACCCGTTGTTCCCAATGTTGTCGACACAAAAAATGGGACTAGTCCTTGCAATTCATCTTCTTCCATTGCTTTGGTTAGTGTATCACCACGTAGACTACATTTTTCATCTGGTTCCAAAATTCGTAATTTTACAAAACAAATCATGGCTGCTTTTTCCACGCAACTATGCGCTTCTTTGGAACAATAAGCCATAAGCTTTGACAGAAGGTGACCTTCTTCAACAAAGGGATGCTGTTGCTTTAAATGTTTTATTGCTTGCGCACGAGCCGCCAACATTGTCACCAAAATACATTCAGAAGCGGATGTCTGTCAACAGATCGATGCACATTGGAATTTTGTAATGTTAATGGAATTTTCATCAATCGTACTCAATTTTAACTAACCTGAATGACACCTCCACCCTTACTACCTTCTTTCAATGCAAGAAAATCATCCGGCAATCCAATAGCTTTACCTTTTTTTTTGTGAAATAAATTTTTATCGATATGGTGTCAAAACCTAAATCCAGAACATGAATTACCTAGCCAATCTAGTACTATAGTCTCAAGTTCTGTACATGCTGGACTCGCAGCCTATAAATTATTTATTCAATTTTTTTTTTGGTTTTTTTTTCTTTAAAAATAAAACTTACAAACATAGAAACTTACCCAAGAAAATCCGATACATCCGATTCCATCGCTAAGCATATCACCAAGAATGGATGGATATGAATTGCCTGCAAAAGTTGAACGCCTAACATATATTGAAGATCGTTGAAAGTTAACTATTTTTTAATTACCAGCTGGAAAATAGGCATGGAATCGCGGATGTTGCCAATGCGTTACACCGGGCATAATTTTCGTTTCGACATCGCTCATAATGTCGTCCCAATTTTCTGGATTTTGTGGTGCTTCACCAGGTAGTAAATGTCGTAAATAGCCTGGTTCAACGCTTGGTGTAACCCGTCGCTGATCCAATGTTTCCATATACTTGCAAATGTATTCAACCATCTCAGATCCACGAACACGAAATTCATTGCTATCCATTTTGCTTATTAGTTCTTTTTTCTTCAAAAATAGATTTCTTTGGTGTTTTATTTAATCAATAATTGATGCGGAACAATATTCGTTTTTACACTATTCGGAGATTTTGAAAAGAAATCTGAATTATTTTCACTGCCCCAAGTGTCATTTAATTTAATTATTATTCAAAGAAAAATGCAGTATTCAAATGGAGAAAATTAAATGAATCATAAAAAGTGGAAGAATAAGGCAACCAACTCTTCAATTCAAACAATCTAATTCGAAAGCATTGTATATCACCATCAAACTTAATATATAAGGGTATAAGGAAGCATATTTTTGTGTTATGGCTTTAAAAAAAAGAGACGATCTCAATGAATGCCACGAAAGAAAAAAAAAACCTCTTGAATCTCTCGTTTCAGCCGCACTTGAAATAACAATGCGTTTAATTATAAGTAATGGCACAACCAAAAGAATGTATGGAAAAAAATCACGCCTCAATTTCTGAAATCGACATATTCAAGTGTTAAAAACGATTGCATATCACAATTCGGTCCTTTTATATCGCGAAAAATGTAAAGAAAAAAAAGAACGGTTCCACCGGTTTTTGAATGATGTGTTGGTGGTTCGCTGTTGAGATTCTTCTATTTTCTCTTCCATCGATGATGCTGGCATGAGAAACAACGAATGCCGTCGTTGCATAGTGCCAACATCTGATTGATAGATAGATTTGATTGATTGATTTGCGCAAATTGAAACGCCAAAATATCGCATTCATAACTGCATCGAAATGAGGAGAAAAAAATGCAATTAATTTTTATTACAAAATGATCCGGAGTCATTCAAGCTATTTTGATTTAAAATCGATAGAGAAAAAAGTGAAGCGGAAAGATAATTTCACTTTTATGCATTTGGGTGACGGTACAAAATAGATTTTACAAAATAGGTTACTCTCAATCAAAATGTTGTTGTGATCCCAATAACTGACACTATTTTCACGGACTGACTTTAGTGACGGTGCGTTATGGTCGTGTTATTTTATTATTTTTAATGGATTGCAATTATGTGAGAGTAAACGATGTGAAAGAATTCAGTTTTCCGGGTAGAGGAATGCAAAAAAGAAAATGCTATATGGACGCAAATACTTTTAATATTCCTTAGTACCCAGTGACATTCTCTCATATTACTATTTTGCTGATATCGTTTTATCCACTCTGTTTGCAACGGTAACTTGCACTTTTAATAATATACATAGGCACCTTGGTGGTTTGTAATAGGCAATTTTATTAACCACCACAAGATGAAATTTTAAAGGTGGTGGAGTCGTTGGCGCGCGCATAAAGGCAAACAGCAATTACACCACTTTTTGATGAGAGAGCAATTAATTAATTATGGTCGTACGGATGTGTATGGTCACTACAGACAAAACCAGACCCCTCCCTTCTATACATCTCCCTCTCTTTCGTCAAACATTTTTAATTAATTTAAAATAAACACACTTCTGATCCAAGTTTTATATTTAAAAAAAAGAAACACGATTGAAACTTTAAAATTGAAGAAAAAAACCGTATCCTTTTTTGATTGTACGATGAAAATTTTATTCGAACGATCACATGAGAAACACTTTTACTGACATTTATAATTGAAACAAAATATTTATAAAAACCGTTACCACAATCAATTTGTAATTTTCGAAATATACACACGTCTTATATGCACTATTTCCTCTGGTTCATCCACTACACTATTGCGAGCGAAATGATTTGAAAGGGCCGGAGCTCGGATTTGTGCGTCCGATCACCACAAAAGTTCCACTGAAACTGAAGTCGATAAGAAAAAGTCTTATTCGTCGTAAAGTATGACCTCAAGTGTGCTTCAGAAAGTGAGAGATTTTAGAGAGCAACCATATGCAATGCAACAAGCAGGATGACTTGAGCTTACTGTACTTTCTTCAGAACAAAAAAGGCGAACTCAATTCTTAAGTTGGCTATTTTTGTTGTTATTGCGTGTGTGTGTGTGTGTGTATGTGTGGCCTATCATGACCTCTCCACCATCTTACACTCTATAATTACATTTTTCTAGTATAACACCAGCAGACTGGCGCATTCGAATGTTCCGTTGGCTAAAATTGAATGGCACGGTGTGCGCGTCTTACACTTTTTCAATTTCTTCTTTTTTTTCTTGCTCAATCTTACAATTCCAAATGAAGTCAATTCGTGAGTCGAATGGGAAACGGAATATATCTCTTCATCGGTTGGTTGAATGCGTGTTAGTGACAAACGGTCGAGTTGGAACTCCAAACGAAAACTTGGAGCAAGAATATGATTAAAATGAAATAAAAAAAAAGAACGATGCCAGAAAAGAATTCGAATTCTCTGCAAACACGTAGCCCGTATTGTATTTTGAATATTACCACTTGTTGGTTGCAGGTTGGTCGCGTGCATGATGATGATGTATGAGTGTCAATATTCAGTGGAAAGCAAAAAAAAAACAGCAAATTCAACCCCACAATGTTGTTTTGGAGCACACATTCAAGCGTCTATATATCGGGTGTATTATGATGTCGTTTGCTTGGCACTTCTGCATTCCGATATGCTAGCTATCGGACCACTAATGAAAATAACGAGCGCGTTATCTCTTTTTCACACACATTGTCTGCGCTTTTCATTACTTCATTCGGGAATGGTGCAATGACAAAAAAAAATTGCTATTGAAATTTCTCGCACCATTTTTACCCTTTGTGCACTTGAGAAGTGAGGTAATGACGTATATGTACGAAATCGACAATAAGATTTAACCGAAATCATTTCCTTTTCGCCCTCTTATAACTTCCCCCGACCTATCACTTCTACCATACCACCGAATTGCTTTATGTCGACGATGCGGACTTTCTTGATCCTGTATCTGCGTGCAGCAAGTATTTTTGTGAATGAATATTCACATTTTGTTTCATGATTCATATCGATTTGAGTGTAATAAAAGGCAACATCGACGCTTATATATATATTTTGTCAATTGACTCCATTACATTTATCGAAATAAACTACGATAATTTAAGCTATTCCAAATTTTGAGCCTTGATGTGCAATTCAAAGTTTCCAATGAAATAAAATTCGAATGATTTTTTCATCACATTACTACATAATCGAGGGCACATTCGAGGGTGGCCACATAGGCTCAAGATCGCTTTACAATCTCCATTCATATGCTCATGTTCTAGATGTGATATTCTTAATATGATTTTTGTTTTAAATGTATTTTAAGCGCGTGAGACAATTCATAATGATTCTTTTTTCTATATTCGTTATGCAAATTTGCTAGTAAGCATTTTTCTGTTCACTCCGTTCTTTTTCTTTGTATGTTGACACATTCATCGCGTGGTACGTTAGATATTAGATTAGTTGATATGCTTAAAGAAGTTCATTGTTTCCATTACAAATTTATTGCTAAACGGAAGTATATCTGAATAATGAATATATTTTGAAGCGTAACACACATGCACATACACACACATTTACCGAATGTATTTTTTTCTATCTCGAAAAACATATTTGATTGCTACTTCTCAACTACTGCCAAAATTCAATCCTATGGATAGCGAGATGTAATGCATTTTTATAAATTATGAATGGAATAAAATTAAGGTTTTGTTTGATCAAAGAAGTTTCTTAATAACATAGAAAAAAATACATCCACATGCACGTCAATCCATACACATGTGTATTTTTTGTGCGTGTGTGGAAACTCAAGGGAAAGACAAAAACATTGAATTAAAAAGTGAGAGAGAGTAAGGGAAAGAATGAAATTTATGGGAAGAATGATGTTGTATTATTTGCCAAACGATGACGTGCTCTCGTAATTCACACACAACGCAAATCATAATTGAATCGACATCGAAGTGTGGCAAACGAATGATAGCATTTTCGCCTTCTCCAATCGAAATACAATGCACATACACACTGTACAGTACTGTACACATCATCAACATAGCCCGAGTGCTATCAAAGAATGCGAAATGGAATGCGTAGCCTGAATTCCAAAACTAACTCTCACTCCTTAATATGAATTCGAAATGCTGATGCTGTTCCATCGTCTTCTTATTTATTTATTTTTTCTTTTCACTTTATAATTCTCATGTCATTTCTTCATTCGATTTTATTGACTGTCTTCAGTGGTGAATCGAAGAAATTCGTCAATTATATAAGACAGTCACTCTGATCAGAAATCATCACCAACCGTTCGACTATATCAACTTGCCATCGAAATAAATGTGCGTATAGTAAAACTGGAAATGAGATGTAGCGCGCCATCTAGTCCATACACCAGACGTGGGTGTTGACTGTTCACATTGAACCAGAAGTTTTGGCCATAAATAGTTTGCATTCCAAATTCCTACGTGCCACCATCAAAAGTTCCACTGAAATCAATAATAGCACTGCATGTCGCATACACACTCTTTTGATGAAATTATATGATATCTTAAGATTTCACTCAATCACATCAACACACGAGCATACACTTTACTTCGTCCAAATACACTCACCAAAAATTTGAAGTTTAATTAATATTTTAATGGTTTGTGTTGCTGGCTCCACAGTTTAGTAACAGAGTTAATAGCCATTACACTTATGAAAATCCATTTTACAATTGAGCTGTTTTATTATTTAAATGGTTACATTTGGTTAGTATACAATTAACAACATTATGCGAGCGAAACAAGTCATTTTCATTGTATCAATGATGAAATAACGTACCACATAAAGGCTGATTAAGACGTTTGACAATAGAATAAACTCATGTTAAAAGGTGTGCGTCAACATTGACTGACGACAGTAAATTATGGAGTTTCATTAAAATAGTCCCGTTTTTCCGCACGAAAATGATATCACTTTAAAATCACTCAAGGCCTAATACATTAAATTGAGGCTTTTGATTTTTATAGTTTACGTATTTTACAGTTTTTAAATATGGAAAATGTAATGGAATTTTTAACTAATGATGGATTTATATTTCAGATTTCATACCAAGAATTGTCAATCAAAATGATGAACTATCGAAAAGGACGCAATGTTGAAGAAGAATTAACACGAAACGATATTCAAATTGAAAATTTACCTGAAGATTTTCTCTGGATGCATGTAAGTCTAATACACTAGATCTAATCTAGAGTCTAATACACACCTGATTCGACATTAACCAATTTAAAAATAAAACATAAAACACAAGTTTCTTTCTGTAATCTAAAAATCTTTTATTTTTATTCACAATTAAAATATGCGAAAATCGTTGTTCAATGAAAAAAACTGAAATGATATTGAACAGGTAAAGGGTGGAACGACCGTATCAAATGTGATCGAATTTGCAAATAAGGCTCTTCAGTCTGGTGAACATCGCTCAATTGTTTGGACTGGCTATGGAGGTGGCGTTGGAAAAACGATATCATGCGCTGAAATACTAAAAAGGGATTTCACATTACATCAAGTTACCAGATTATGTTATAAAACGTAAGTAAATGCTCTTCAATTGGAAAGAAAATAAATAAAATGGTATTCAGGTGTTTCATTTCTTGATACAAATATGATAAAATATACATATGAACCGACTAGAATATTCGTGACCTCAAGAAATTTGTCAAAATGATTTTTTTATATGAACATGTTACATTTTTTTCCTGAGCTCACGAATATTCTAGCCGATTCATATATATTGTTTTTAAATATTTTATTTTCATTCCTTAGAAATGAAGAATATTGGGACCCAATATTGGATGGTTTAGAGCCGATTGTCGTAAAACGAAATATTCCATGCGTTCACATTTTAATGTCATTAGATGAAATTGATCCAAAAACTCCCGGGTAAATAAAACTGAAATTTAAAAGAGAAAATCAAAAAGTTATTCATTCAAAATAAATTTTTTGTTCGATTATTTCCTTTGTTCTAGATATCAGTTTTCAAAAAATAGGACAACATTTTGGGTGGAGTCTAGTCATCCAACATCAAATCGACGTGAGCCACACGGCAATCAATTTAAAGGAAATAAATCCGATGTATCATCAAATCCGGCGGCAACCAATCGAAATCAATCAAAATCGAAAAGGCCAAATCGGAAACCGAAAGGAAACTCTAATCAGATGGAAGTTGATTAATTTATGTTATGAATAGCATTGTTAAATTTATTTTTAAGAAAAAAAAAGAGTAAAATAAATGTTAAATTCTTCATCTTTTACCATTTAACATGATTTTGTTAGAAATTTTCAAATGATAAATACAAAAATAACATTTGCATCAGGTAACCTGTGAGCATTGCAACTAACAGCCTGTGTGTTAATAACTGTCACTTTTTTGCTGTCATTCATATTTGTGCGTCTGATCAATCGGCGGTAAAAATACATATCGCTCGGTGATAATATCAAAATTGCCTTCAGCTCTTCTGCTTCTGAATAAAATTGCAACAATTCCAAAAAGACTGTAATACCAAAGACTGACCGAATCAATCGAAACAAACACGGAAATGGCATTAAATGTCAACAGCCGTAAGCGAACTCGTTCGGAGAATGATTGTGAATATACGACTCAATCAAAACAATTTGTCAACGAACAGACAATTAACATGAGCAATGATTCAAAAATGAAAGAAATTTATGGTAAGTATTTATAATGTAGATAACATTGAAAACCTTTTATTTTAATCATACGAATAGTAACAAAAACATCTTGACATTTTCAGATAAAACCATTGAATTGCTGTTTAAGAACGCCAATCTCAAGTTTTTTGACAACAATAATGAGACTGAAATTGATATGGCTCCAGTACAACCGGTAACAACAAAGTGGCAACAATTTGGTGAAAAAATTTGCCTCAAGGGTGATGGTCAAGTCAATTATATCGATGCCAGTTCGAAAGGTGCAGCCGAAAATGTGTCACGTAGATGCCGTTTCTGCGCCAAACCATCGTCCATTCAAGCCACCGACTGCATAAATTGCAATTTGGAAATATGCGAATTCTGCGGTATTTCGTGCATGCAGTGCAATGCCCCATTGTGCATGAGCTGCGTTCAACTCTTGTAAGTTTAATTAATTTTCGTTTTTCTTTTAGTTCAACATTTTTATAAAATTAATTTCATTATAATAATATAGTGGATGCTGTGACAATTCCATCGACATGAATGCATGCTGCGTACGTTGCAAACAAATTTACAATCTCCAATAGAAATAGAAAGCACCGTGATATACAGGATGTGCAATGAAATATCATCTTTGAACACAACATTCGAGCTAATATTTTAAATGACAATGCAGTTAAAAGTCAATCAATGAAGAACATAGTCTATCTACCTCCGAATGTGGTTCTATTTGATAGGATACCATTTAAATTGTACATTGATTTTTTCGATTTATTGTAATTTTTCAAAATAGATGTATTTGTATAGATAGTTGGCGTTAACATTTTAAATGAAATTATTTAGACATCAATTAATATTTATGGAAAAAATCACGAAACTTATAATATACAGTAAATATCGTAGTGTAGTAAAGAATTATAGCTTTGTTTTTATTGAATCGGAGGTTTTGAATTCTTATTGAATTCTTAAGTGGATCGAGACGGACTTAAAGTTCGTCCGTCATTTCAATCTTTATGCGGTCTTAACAGCGATTCTTTATTTTTCATATCATCTAGATATCTATTGAAAATTTATTAAGTTGGGAATGCGGGTTGAAAGTACGCATGAAGCCGGTGCCAAACCATTGGTTCTTTGACATTTGTTTTACTTTTTCATAATATTTCGGTAGAATCAGCTATTGACTTTGTAATTCAAGACATCACCCACGAGATCTTTCAACCATAAGTATTGCAGTGTTCAATGTATCATTTTACAATGTGATTGATTTGTGTATTATTTTTAGGCCGCCAATACTGTCGGAGAGTTTGACTCGGAATGCATGTCGAATTGATTTTGTGAATGACGAATGCGGATCGATACTGGATATATTTCTAAATATGATTTTATGTCAAAAAAAAAATGTCAATTTCTGTTTTCTCGTACCCAAAAACCCCCCAATACCAATTTTCATGACGATCGAATGAAAAAAATGGTAACTTCAAAATGTCATTCCTAGGGGTAGGTTCGAAGCAGTTTATCTAAGAACTTCGAATTGATCGTAAAAAAAAGTGGATACCATTGGATTCCTCGGATCCGAATTATGTAAGATATTAGTGGTAAAAGCAGATAATCTGCGTGGAAAACTGACCCAGAAAAGTCAATTCAAAAAAATGAAAAAATAAAATTCGGTCGCTCCACTTCGGACCGTTAAAATTTTTGACACACCCACATAAATTTGAAATCTGAAAATGTGCATACCGGATCAAAATTGGATGCTCTTTCTCAAGATTGTTTTTTTTTTCACCAAAAAATTGTATTAAATTTATGTTTAATAGAAATACCTAGAAATATTTTGTCGTTTTTGTGGGGAATTTATGCCCGAAATAATGAAGAAAATAATTCCTTTTTAAATTTGGTCATATTTTCCCCAAGAAAAATATTTTATTTTCGGGAAATTGTGGCCAAAAATCCAGGGAAACTATTTCCAGTTTGATTTGGACGTAATTTACTGGGGAAAATATTGCCAGTTTGGTGGAGAATTTATATCCAAAACTGAATGGATATAATTTCCCCAGACATTTTTTTAAAAAATTTGGAAAATTATGACCGAAATTTGGGGAAATTTTAACCGGGGACGATATGCCCTACTACTACTACTACTACCAAATCTCAAATTAAAGCAATGTTTTTGTGGTCATTGATTTTGCGCTTAAATTTTATACTTTCTTTTCTTAAATTCATTGGAAATTTCCATTCTGTTCCATTACTTATTGATTAATTTCCATTTTTTCCATTCTTTCTGATCAACAATAGGTAAATTTGATGACGCTGTTGCCTTAACATTTTGAACCTGTCGCCCCTAAAATGTTTGATCATATCAGCATTGAAAAAAATATGAATTGAAAAATAAAACGAGCGAATGTAAATGTTTATTTTTGTTTTTGTTTTATGAAATGAACATAAGAAAATGTAAGGGAATTATAGTTTATATGTTTTCAAAGAATATTTCATATTACATTTAGTCATATTGAGTGGTCTGGCTACTGATTAAATAACCTGTAAAGATTAGTATAGGTTTTTTGTTGTTGTTGATTTAAATAAATTATAATGATCATATTTTCGAATGTATTTGTTTGTTTGTGTGTGTGTGTGTTGTTTTTGTTGTTGTATCTAGAGAGTATTGTTGGGTGATATGAATCTATGCATCACTTTCACCGGCAACGGCACCAACATCAGTTTCCCCCTCAATTGGTACGATGAGATTTTCCTTTGACATTAACGTATATTTGGTGACAAAGTGTGTGAAACGATGGCACAAATATGTTTCGTTTTCGAATTCATCGAAAACACGACGATGATGAAAGTATGCATGTGAAAATATGCGATAAACTCGACGACATACCGAACCTAGTTTGCCTACAGATGTTTCTTTGATTGAAACTCTGCAACGAAAAAACAAAAAAAAAAAAACAACAACAACAACAATGTATTTCAACGAATCAATCGATGTCAATGGTAAACTTGCAAAAAATATATTGATCATTACCTGCTTGGAAAGTACTTGCAACTATTCAATAAACAGGCTGCACCGTCCAATGTATGTCGTGTATAATCAATAGCCGGACATTCTTTTGGTGTTTTATGTGCGGCACACAAAAATATCCATTGTTCGGTGGCGGTCATTTGTGTGCATGTACCAGGAACACAATGGGCCTGTAAACGAACAGCCAATCCATTCAATTCCATGCAAAATTGTCTATAATTGGAATTTTTTTTATTTCGATTAATTCATTCCGAATAAATAAAAATTAAATTCAGTTGCACTTACCTCAAGTGTTCATATTTCCAAACGCCTTCATCTAGTGATTCGGGCATTGTTAATATAGCTTCAATATTTGCTGGATCTTTTTTAATCAGTTGCTGTATATATTGTTGTACAGCCAGTGTGCTATCCATTTCTTCGAATGGTTCATCTGGCCAACGGCACCAGTCCTGTAATATTACCAAGTATACATTTCCATTAGCATGGATACACTTTGATGTAACTTTTCAATTCGTTTTTGAATTAAAAACCAAACAAATACAAATGTAAACAATTCATTTTCATAGATTATTGTAATTGAGACATGTATTCATACACAAAATTTATCATCAATACTATGACAAAGAGTTTGAAGGAAAAACATTGAATGGTAGAATGTTTGGATCGTATGTCACATATCAGGTGTAACCAAAACAAATAGAAACCATCATCGAAATTTCTGCATCGATTCAAGCGATGCCAATCATTTTCACATTTTTATGTGAACGTATGATTACTTTTATTGCATTCAATAGCATTATGGTGAGAATTATTATACCTGTGATTTCGTTCCAGGACGATTTCTGCGGATAATTGTTGTGTCAGCCATCTTCATGGTTAAAATAGCATATTTGTTACTAACAAGAGAATGAAAAATTTGTTGACAGATACTTTTTTCCTTTTATTTTTTTTAGCTAAAACAATTTTCACCCTTGTGTCCCCCTATCGGTGACTATCAATCGACTATCACATAAAATATATACAGCGCTCATCGGACAATACTCAAATTTCAACAAATGACACAAGCACGATGGTTTACTCGATATATTACAGAAAAACACTCTCTTAAACCAAATGTCACTTACTTTGATCGAAGCCAGCAAGCAAGTTAATCGTTCCGATTTGTTAACGTTGAATTAAACAAAACGAATTTATTTGTAAGCCATTGTTAGTGCATTAAGTGTTAAATTTAAAGTACAGAAATATGCCGAAAATTCGTCGCAGTCGAAAGAAGCCGCCAGATGGTTGGGAATTGATTGAACCCACATTGGAAGAATTGGAACAGAAAATGCGAGAAGGTAAGAATTGAAAACGTATAACAAACGATTTTTTTTGTTTGTTTTGATTGTGTCCATTTATTAAAAAATGTGTTTTCTTTTATATTTCTTAATCGATTGCAGCTGAGACTGATCCGCATGAGGGAAAACGTATAAATGAATCATTGTGGCCAATTTTCAAAGTGCATCATCAGAAATCGCGATACATTTACGATCTGTTCTATCGGCGAAAGGCGATTAGTCGCGAATTGTATGATTATTGTATTGCGGAGAAAATAGCCGACGCCAATTTAATAGCAAAATGGAAGAAATCTGGTTACGAAAACTTATGCTGTTTAAGATGCATTCAAACAAGAGATACAAATTTCGGTACAAATTGCATATGTCGTGTACCCAAGTCCAAACTTGAGGAAGGTCGTATTGTCGAATGTGTGCACTGTGGATGCCGTGGATGCTCCGGATAATTAGCAACAATCATAATCTACGTATCATTCTTTAATTTCCTAACCTGTTCATGGACAAGACTTGAAAAAAAACCGATTATGTTAGATGATAAGTTTCTCACTTTTTCTGTGAGATTACTACTACTATTTTAATATTCACAAAAACAATAATCTGACATGAGTCCATTCTATGAAACTCCAGTTTTAATGAACATTTTTTTTAAATACCGAATAAAGAGTAAACAAATTATATGAAAAATATTGGTTCATATTTCATTTGGCTTTTATTTTTAAGAATCATTAAAATCTAAAAAAATAATAATAATACAGTTTCCATGGTAAAAATTCCCTAGAACATAAGACTTATCGAAATGATCCACTGGAAAAAAGAATGGATGCAAATAAAAGAAAACATATTGCCCTAAACATTCGGTTATTGGTAACTTTGTATTAGTCTCTCTGCTTGGAAATAGTAATAATTTATCAACTAACTTATCGAGATAAATGAATTAACCAGAAACAAAGCCAAATGGACGAATGAATTTTTGTCAAATTAAGTCGTTGTTGGAATTGAAGCATTTACAATTTTGATTGTGGTTTGTGCACATGTATATGTTCATCGGTGGAATCGGGTAATAAATTACCGGCCGCAAATATATTCTTTGGATCCAACTCTTGTTTGGCTGATTTATATAGTTTAACACCAACATCGCTCACACTTTGCGGATACCATCTGCTACGCAATTTTCCAACACCATGATGATGGGAAATTGAACCACCATTCAGAAGAATTTCCGTTCGAGCAACTGACTCAATGTGCTCATAGGTCTCAACCGGATCCTTGATTTCGTAATAGTTAAAACCAAAATAGAAATAAACACAGGCACCCGCATCATAGGTTTGCGTCACTCGACATGATATGAGATAATATTTTACACCAAGCTTTTCACATTCCTGACAAAAGAAGAAGAAAAAACAAACACGCAAAATACTTCAATTATTTGTATTGACTATTGTAAATAAAAGTAATGTCGTATTTTATTGATTTCGGGTCATGTGCGTCCACCTTTGAGATTAATAATCTTGATTTTTCTTTTTAATATTCGCTCATATCTGCCGTTTTGTTTCCATTTAAATAGTTGTTGGACAGAATGTAAAGTCGTAAACTAAAAATAGTAAAGAAAAATTGTTGATTGAACATTTCATGTTGTTACCTTCGAAACACTCAGTTTTGTATTTCGACACAGTTGTGCACATTTATCCCATGGGACGGACGTCTCAAATGATTCGGCTACAATATAAAATTCTAATGCCAGGTCCTGCAAATTGATCGAGAAACAAAATGGCACAAGTTTTTTTTATATGTTAAAACGCAAAAATGTGAAATAAACGTTAAACTACCCGAATGTATGCGATCACAAATGTAAGTACGTAGCCTCTTTCACCGTTAACCGCACCAGCTGGAATGCCACCGTATTTCTCGGCAATTTCGTTGATTAATTTTTGTTGCCGTTTCACATCCTTGTCATCGCCTTCAAACAGAAGTGTTGCAACGCACATTTTATTTAAATCGAATCCCTTCAATTTTGTAATATAGGCTTTTTTCATGCCTTCAATTACACTGCTGAAGAACGTTGCCTTCGGTTTTAGTGCTTGACCGAATTTGAATTGATCATTGTCAATCAGGCGAATACTTGACGGTTGACATTTACGTGCGGCCACTTCACGCAAACACTTGACACCACAATCAAAGTATGGAAATATCAATGACCCATACGCTCGAACTGTTGGCATTTTGCTAACCTAAATAAGTCAAGTCATACATTTTAGGTGTTCTTTTTTCATTGAGAAAATCCTTCAATGTTCGCGTTTACCTTAAGCACAACTTCGGTGACAACACCCAATGTACCCTCTGACCCAAGAATAATTTGATTAAAGTCTGGACCGCATGACAATCGTGGTGCTAAGCATTTTCGTTCAAGAACACCTTTTGTTGTAACCATTTTCAGTTGTACCTAAGGAGAGAATTACAAAAGAAAAGAATACAATTAATTTAAAATAATTGACAAATAAACGAAGATAATCGAAAAAGAATCAATAAGAATTAATTAATATAATAGAATAGAAAATTTTCAGTTGTACCACCAAATCTTCAATATTGCCGTAAACATTCTTTTTCATGCCGGAGGCTCTCGTTGCCACCCAACCGCCAAGCGATGAAAATTCATAACTATCTGGCTCGTGTCCAACGGTTAAACCAATTGCTTTCAATTCACGCTCTAAATCTTGTCCAATGATACCGGCTTCAAAACAAGCTGTCATATTTGGTCGATCCAACCATAACATTCGATTCATTTGCGATGTATCCAATGCAACGATGGAACGTTTTTCATTTTGTGGACATGTCACTGAACCCGATACCGATGTTCCACCACCAAATGGTATTATTGTCACATTTCTCGAATTTGCTGCATTCACAATTTTCACAACATCATCATGGGATTTTGGCCAAACAACCACATCCGGAATGCGTTTTATGATGCCCTCTCTCAAATTATGAATTTCGTATAATGTCTGACCATGCGATCGAATTAATCGATCAATACCTTTTATCGAATATAAAATCTGTCCACTTATATCGTTCATGAATGCATCACATAGAATTGGATCGGGGTAAACGGTGGGCATTGGTTTTGGAACACGTCTCGATGTAAAATCCAAATTGAAAATTTGTTGCACCCATTGTTTGAAATATGGTAATATCAAATTACCGATGGGATAACGATCGCCTGAGAAATAAATCATAAAATCATTGGTCACCGCGAACTTTGAGTCATTATAGCCCCAACCATTCCATTTTAACATCTTCTCTCTGGAACCGGAAAGACATACAGGGGAAAAACAATCCAAATTTTTTTAAGCATTCGAGCATTTTCTTTTCGTATTCACTAAGTTGTGATGATTCTTACCTTTCTCTCGGAATGGCACTTTTAATCTCTTTACTTGTACCAATATTTCTCGATATCGTTGATGTGGCTGCATTTTTATTTGACGCATCTGAGTTTGTTGCTGTTGCCATTTTTTCGTTTTTTTTTTCGATGGAGTTTTAATTTTATCTGACGGTTCTTCTGATTTTATCTTATACAGTAAGTTCCAATACAGAGTTTAACAATGTTTGTTTTGTTTTGTGCAATATATGCTATTTCTCATAATTTTTGGTTTCAAATTTGTTGTTTATTTTGTGACCCAACCATGCTGTGAATGGAAGTGAAATAGAAAAAAACGGTTTGAATGAAAAATCGGTTAACACAAATTGGAAAAATAAATAACAAGAGATCATTCGGATTCATAAATTTTTTTACATCTTTTGAAAAAAAAAACAAATGTTTTTCGTGGTCGACGACGAGATCGTGGTCGGCTTTTGAATGAGTTGTTTTTTAAATTGTTTATTTGAGAAAAAAGAGCACAATGAAAGAAGTCACGCCCACCAAAGACATGGTGTATGTAGATGGATCATCTCCGAAAAACAACAGTACCATACTGTGTAAACATCAACTTGATGATTTTCGTCATTTTGCGCATCAAAAATGCGTGATTCGATAACAAAAAATTGTTTGTGTGCATGGGTTTATTTGTTTATTTAAATTTACATTATACAGGTAATTCTAGCCCATGTCGCCAATATCGAGTTCAATTGAATTATTTAAACTTCATTTGAACACAAACAAAAGGCAATGGTAAATAATTGTGGTGCTGAAATGAACTTTTGACGATTATGATCACATCAATTTCAATACAGTAACATTCTGAAAACAAAAAGAAACAAAAATAAAACCAAAATAACACAACAAAAATAGTACAAATCATTGAATAATTTGGTAACTTTTTTTTTCTATTGAGTGATGTTGGCTCTGGTTTTGTTTGCTTAAACAACGAACGATGTAAAACTACAACAGCTGTTCAAAATTTAGCGCACAAATAACACACGGGGAATCCATTGAAGAGGTCGTAATATACCGAAACAATGTAAATAAAAGAAAATAAAAACAAACCGATTTTCGGTTGTTTTGCTCTCTTAGTCTCTCATCGATTTGTGTTTTCATCCATACACGTGTTGATGTATAAAAATTTCATCTTAATTGAAAAATTTGCAACAGCCATGGATTGATTTTGAATTGTGCATGAATCGAAAGACAAAAAGTCTAACATCAGCATTTTCCGTTTTGTGCATTCGTATGATGGTGCTCATGGTGGAGGTGGTTTTGAAATGTCTTTTATGTCTTGCTGTGTTTACTCAAATATTGGTCAAAAGTAATGAATTTATTATATATTGTTAGAGAAGCATACGAGTTGTAAACAGCATCGGAATTGCCAATCATTCTCAAACATATAACTGAGATTACGTGATCGTCGTTAGCACTATTAACGATTGGCTCATTCTCAACTTAAGTTTTTTCGGGTTTTTTTTGTCTTCGCCCGTTAAATAACGAATCGGCCACAATTTCGTTAAGTAAACAGCACAAAAATGGTTCGAATTTCATGTAGCTAATACTCTCATTCAATCATTTACGCATTTAATATTCACTAATGCAAACACAAACAATTTAAAGTTTGCTTTTTTGTTTCACCAATATTTTGAGTGTCAAAAAATAACTCATACATGAAAATGAAAGGAATTTTCTTTCGATTTGGTTTTATGAAAGATGAAAGAATGTAGTTGAACATTTTAACGATGATTTCGTTCAAGAACATACATTTGCTGTACCGATTACCGTTGCTTTTACTATAACCATTATTTTTAAGGTGTGCGATAAATCGATTTCATCTCATTTTGTTTCTCTCAAAAATTCACGTGTGCTTGAGTAATTCTTATGTTTTTGAATGGCAATTGTGCGTTTCGTGATTTTAGTTCATTTCACGTTTCATGTTCGGTTTTCATCTAGGATGAATGTATGTAAATGGTATTTACATTGTACTGAACTGAACGATTTCTGCTGATGCTGAAAATACATTAAAAAATCTGTATCGATTCACAAACTTGAATACATTTATGGTGGTCGTGCTCACAGCTTAATGTTTATTCATCACTTTTGTTTGTGCATTAGGTGATGATTTGACACTTTTTTCTGTTTGAATGCCAAAAGAAGGTTCACAATAGATCAAACACTGTTGAATTCACTGCAAATGCACGAATAATTACATTTTTAACTGTCTTGTTTGAAAGTACCGAAAATTACCGCATCATTTTATGCGCTACTTCTACACTTTCATCGTCAATTTCCATCCAATCGAATGTTATTTGCCATTGCTAAAGCAAAGTGCCCTTGTTTTCTCGTAAAAACCGAAACTAATAATCAAATCATTTTATTCTGAATTTTGGAAGAAAGAGATTTGAAAATGGCTGACGTGAAATTAACGTTGTATTCTTCGTTGTCATTGTGGGTTTCATATTAATTTCTGTTCATTTATTTAAATTATGTGGAAAGGTGAAGTAATCAAAATAAAAAAGAAAACATTAAATATTAGCACTTGAAAGAGCAAATAAGAAACAAAACAAAAAAAAGTAACAACTACAAAAAGTGAGAAAAAGCGCGATACCAGACGAAATGAACAGAGTTAATACACTGTGTGATGCCGCGTCGATGAATGAATCGACGATGATAATGATAATTTTTCGGGTAAGTTTTTTTTGCGCATCATTCAAACAGACGAAATATCCATCAAACTAATCAATTTCCACGAATTACTCTCGGCGGCAATGCCTTTTATTGACAATAGACAATGGTGATGATTCGACCATACTGCTGATTCTAGACGTTAATATTAAGCGAACATAATGGATAATACGATTCGGATTACTATGTGTCACCGAGAATAAACAGACAGATTTTGCATAAATTGAATTTTCAATTGAACATATGTGGTCAATTGAATAAATTTGCACATTTACACCTATGGCAAACTCGACTCTTTTTCAAATAGATTTCGAGTGGTTTTCATAAATAAGCAAAGTGCAATGGAATTTTATTTACAAATCGCTACAAACATCAATATTTGTTTTCAATAAATGTAATAATACATGATGCATCCATTTACAACGAGTGGGAATTATGGCGTAAATATTATTTTGCACCTTTTAGTGTGTTTTTTTTACATTTGCATACCATGGCAATTTTCTACTGGATCGATATGGAGATGCGAAAACAAAACACATTTGATGTTTCATTCAAATGTGAATGCATTCAGGCAAATAAATAAAAAAATACTTTGAATGTCCTTCAAGCAGCTTACGTTCGTTGTTGAAGAAAAAAAAGAAGATAAACTCTTCTCTTAGAACAAAAATGTGATCGATATTAATTATTTGAAAATAGAAGTAGGTCGTCAGTCATATCTTTCATACGGATAATGGATGGAAATTTCAATGTGAAAATTACCAAATGAAAATTGAAAGTTGCGTGTTTTTCGATGTTGGTGCGGCATTCTGTATCGAGCACGTGTAACCGTATCAACCGCTGTATTTTAATTTGATGTGTGTTAACACTGTTAACACAAAGGAATAGAACTATATTGTATAGAATTATTAGAATTATTACACGCAATCGTATCGGATGTCTTGGATTTTTTTAGCGACCCTTTTTTTTCATTTCAAACGGTATTTTTGTTTCCGAAAACAAAAACATGTACGTACACTCGCATGCATTTATTGTATACTAGAATATGACAGGCGGATTTTTCTGCACTTGCGCATTAAAGCATGCGGTAACATGAGGAAAAACTATACACTGTCATATTGGGAACTGTTTTTTTATTGTTTGGTTGCGTCGTCTTATCGCTTCTCAAAATTTAAAATGCCGAATCAATTGCACTTTGTTTATTGTGTGAATATTTACATTTTATTCAGTCAAAAATAAACCATACAACTCGCACTTATTTTGTTTGCGGTATATCATCAATGATGAATAATTGACTAGGAATGACCACACATGTTACATTTTTTCCCGTCTAATAGAATAAAATTATTATAATTAATTGAGATTTCGATTTCTGGACTAGTTAAGCTAAACGAGGTCAGCATTTGGGAGCCTCGTTTATATTGTACACTCTTAATCAATCGAAATGCCATATACATAGCTTTTTTTACCACTCATTAAACGCATAGCAACCATATCTATCATATCTTTGATAAAACATTTTACTCAACATAAATTATCAAACAAAAATGTGCCTTTGATGAAAACTGAAATTTATAGATCGAAATGAAAAGAAAAGAAACGTCGATAAATCATATAAATCATAACTTACTTCGAGTAGTTTTCACTTTCAATATTAATTTTTTTTAAACATTTACACAAAACACGAAACGAAAATTTATCTAACGATTCAACAAAATGTAAATGATTGTGATTTGTTGATAAAACGAAATTTTTGATTTTTTCTTCAGGTTTCCTTGTGATCCGGAAAATCAGATGCGATTCACAATACGGCGATTGCACCTTGTTTCGTTTAAAAAAATAACGCAACAACTATTTAGAGAGTTTGAATACGTCGCGACGGCATCCGTCTTGTAACTAAATTCATCTATTCGCTTGGCACATAGTCTGAAAACTGTGTGTATGCGCGAATGCGCAAACTTGCCACATGTAGTCTACGCTCTTACTTGTATCCCAATAATGTACTTGTTTCCATATACTCATACACAAATTATACATACACGCACACACACACCATGTATATACATATGAAATCGATTCATTTACCATACGACATGACGAAAACCGACAATTTTTTCGGGTGATTCAGTTGAACATAAGCAGTTATAATTCATTGTTCTTGGCCGGCACTCTACACGCTTCTCGTAAAATGTATCATTGCATACGGTCGAAGCATACACCGACTTTATCTGGATTTTATCAACATTTCTAATTTTAAGATAATTATTTGCTAACACAATTATTGGGCAAGTGGTATGCTTATTCTTTATCTTATTTGATAAAATACTGTGCAAAATTTGTCAACTCTTTCACTTAATTGCTCATAACTATGATTTGCTTTCTCAGAAAATAAAATTCAATTAGAACAAAAACAATTCAATTACTTCAAGTAGATAAAACAAAAGTTGCAACATTCATTCGATACATTTAAATAAAAATTGGTGGTATGCAAAAGAAAACATTTGCCAAATCAAAAGTATATCTATGGATGTCCATGAGTCTGGCAATCTCGTGCTTGAAGAAACTTTTCATGTGGGGCAGTTGGATAACGGATCTATCCCGTAACTTTGACTTTAATAATGTTTCTTTGTAATGTAAAAAAATGAGTTTGAAAAAAGTGTTTACTGTGCTATTGAAGCTTTTTGTTGCAACAAACTTCATCATCCTTGTAAAAAAATCTGAAGCGGGACTAAATGGGTGAACTTGCTGCTATGAATGTTAAAAAAATGGCCAAAGCTGTATGGCTTTGCATTTTCACTGCAATTTTTTTCTGTCAGCTAACCGTGAAATAACAACTTTTTTGGAATCGGGTTCTTTAACCAAATGCAGAAATCAAAAACGTAGAAACCAAAAAATGTGCGTCCGCTCCAATGAAACTGTACACTCCAACCAAGTTTATAAATCTGGCATGAAACGTTTCTCGCATATCGATGTTTTTATATATTCTGCATTTTGTGAGGTGACCCAGCATCGATAAAGTATATGCACAATAGGGTGGCCCAAATCTCACTATCTGAACGGATTGTTGTTCCCCGACCGGTTTTGTTAGTTTTGGTCCAAAACTAGGTAAAGTAACTTAAAATTGAGGTACCGCCGACGAAAAATCAAAATTTCATTAAATTTTTGCAAAAAATTGATTAAAAAGTGCGATTTTTTGGTTAATAATCATTTTCTGAGCAATTTCAATGCCAGGTTCGGTTTCAGCGCAAAAAATTACCCTAAAAATGATGGGGCATACGATTTCAAAATAATCTGCTTTATACACTTTTTTTGGTTTGAAAGTCAAAAAAATGAGCAAAATAAGGTATTTTTGATATGGTCGGGGTCGGGTCGTTTTTTCAACCATTAAACAATGTAATGATGCCACTGGCATCATGCCAGTTACCTAGTTTTGGACCAAAACTAACAAAACCGGTCGGGGAACAACAATCCGTTCAGATAGTGAGATTTGGGCCACCCTATTGTGCATATACTTTATCGATGCTGGGTCACCTCACAAAATGCAGAATATATAAAAACATCCGTTCAGATAGTGAGATTTGGGCCACCCTAATGCACAACATATGCAGATCACGTCTTTATGTAAAATAGAGAGCAAAAATTCAATATTTGATTCGAACATTATTCATATATAAAAAATCACCTCATCCTCAGAAATTGCATCGAATCGTTACCAATGGAAAATGAAATCCAATTGAGCAAACAACATTTTTACCGATTGTTAAATAAATAAAGTTCGTCAACATATTTCGTACGTCCCACAGAGTTTTGAGAGCCAGATTTTATTTTTTTATGATATTAGCATAGGTAATATCAAAAGCACCTGTTTATAATTTTATTATAGCTTGAATTTGGAAAATTGCTACTATGAAATCGGACCATCGACATCATTCGATTAAGTGACAATGAGATACTTTTTAATCAACATGTAATGTGAATTCATATGAGTTCTTATTCAAAATAAAAAATACAGTTAATTAAGGAAAATGCTGACACATTTACCGAAAGAAGAAATTCTGGAATTATTTGGTAGAAAATTGTTTCGGAAAATGTTCCGACATTCAATTAAGAACGATGAGTAATTTCAACTTGATTGTAAAAGGAATAAGTTAGTCCTTACATTGAATTAATTATTCACCAAAAAATAACATTTTCAATGGCATTGATAAGATTTTGACATGAAAATTTTACACAAAGTAACCACAACTACAAATTTTTAGTTGCAAAAATTGGTAAACTTACCATATATAAGCTTTCGATTAAAGCGCTCGTTAATAATAATAACCGCACCAAACAGCGTTCCTTCGCCTTGGTGGTTTATTGAAAATAATATTATTGTTGTTGTTGAACATACTGTATCAGTTAATCAAATGAAAAAATAAGTGAAGAAAACTTCTTATTCTGATACAAATTTAACATGATTTTATTTATAAAATGCTAACGTTTTCGGAAACAATGTTTCCATCATCAGGCGAGCTATAAAATTGAAATCTGAACGAAAATTATGTAATATGTTTACTACAATTAGAAAATTTAGTTGATGTTTAAAATATGAAAAAAAATAGAAAAGAGGAAAATAATCATGGTTACATTGATGACAATATTAAGTAATGGTATTTAAATTCAAATAAAACATAGATCCGATGAAAGTAGGCGCCCGATTCACATATTGAATATGTCATCAGTTGTAGTTGGTGATGTTAATTTGTACAGAGAAGTTTGTACTTGCGTATTTTGGATGTTCATGTTATGAGCCATTGTTTTATGAATAAAAATGTTTTCCCGTGCATCCAGATAACGTGGTGCATTGACTTCTTTAAGAAGTCGAAAACCCGCAAATTCCTGGTTATTTTCGAGCATATGATCAGCTGGTGTTGATTTGCCGAATTGTTTTTTATGAAATGGTGTATAATGTTCAGAATATCGTTTGAAAATCGCTCTACAACACTGACCGATGTAAAATTTACCACAATTTTAACAAAGAGTTGCATAGATGCCCGATTTATTCAACTCTTCAATTTTATCCTTGGTGCTTCCAAAATGGGTTTGGTTAAATGATGATGGAATGCTTTCTAAAAATTCTACCAAAGATTGTTGTCAAACCATTCACAAAATAATATAATTAAATAAATATAATATAATACAATTTGATTTTTATCAAGCATTTTTGAGAGAGATAATGAAAAATTATTGTTTCTTTCCTTTCATGTAAATAATATTAATTTCATAAAATAATTTTCCAACTGCTAAAAATGTCTATAATCCATTTTGAAATATTTTGTATTTATCTGTTTTGCTTTAAATAATTTTCTATTCTCAGTCTGAATGTTGATAAGCAGCCATCGAATTTACGTAAAACCATTGCTGTAAGATGAGAATTTGTGAAATTGACTGTTATGGTGAAAATATAAATTTCTTTAAGAATGACATTTTCCACTTTTTATGTCAATATACATTTGATTTGGTAAGCAACGAAATCACCACCTTATTCAAATGAATCACAAAGTTTTATCGACCGTATAAAAAGATGGCTTATACTGTCATTGTTATTGAGACGCTGACGGAATCAAGATTTTTTTAAATGTATGTTCATGATAAACCTTACAGCGCTAGAAATCAATACACAAAAATGATTTTCATTTTAGACATGTTCATTTGCTTGACTATTAACTATTGCGCGTCTTCGTAATTTTAAGAACGTCATTTATTTGGAACGTTAATTTTACTGAAAAAAAACCATTTTTACTGTATAATTTAAATCATTTTGAGCTTCGTTTTGAGCTCATTCATGTCTCAATAATCAATAAACAACATCGCAATTTTAAAACCTTCAGAATAGAAAATTCGTTGAAATTCATATATTGGTAGATATTTGATATATGTAGATATTTTATACTTGAATTTGCTCAACATTGCAATAAAATGGTAAAATTTAAATCTATAGTTTCACTTGTCCTGTTTGTTGATATACTTATCCCATTTTAAATGGGCGATTTATAATTGCTGAATGTTTGATTGGCCATACAGTTTCACGTGTATGTTGTTTGGAACCATTGACTGTGAACCATCCTTAAAACGCATTAATATAATTCTACATATAAATGGGAAAAATACAATATGAGAATAGAACTAAATAAATTATTCAAATAATTCAAATGGTCTCGAATTGAATCCGCTTTGATCCTTAGTTCAATAGACACGATTCATAAGTTGGGCACATATATCTGTAAAGATGTTGTGTACGATTATTTGTGAATAGAAAATGTCTATATAAACTATTATGTGATGATGTATGTATAAAATTACTTTATGTTGATAAATGCATCTTCACCGCCATGCCGTTCTAGCACCTGCAATGTTTCTTCCACAAGTACACTCAAATTACAGCTTTTTTTCTGCGAATAATCGACTTTGTCGTCGCAAGTGGCTACTCCATAATAAAAATAAAGAAGCGATAATAAAATCATATATATATTAGAGTGGGTCAATTTGTAGGGGGCCGAAAAATGAAAATGTTTTTTCCAGATAACCTCCGGGCCTATTTTCACCAAAAGTAAGGGTCAAATACATTTGGGGTCAAATACTATGAGACTATGGGGTATTTTGTGAAAATTGTCTTGGAGGGCATCTGGAAAAAACACTATCCAAAAGTTTTTTGACATGCTGAAGCCGAATTTTTGGGTTTCATGTCAAAAGAATCAGGGGTTGAGCGGTTATGACCCCTGACCCCCTAGGGGGTAGGAGGAGTTGGAGTGCAGCTGACCCAAAAAATTTCTCTCATCATTCTGAACAAGTTTCTAGAACATAATTTTTTGATCTGATGATAAAATCGACATCAACAAAAAAAAAAATTGTAAAAAAGAAGTAAACGACCATTTTTGTCAGTTTTTGTATGGAAATCGTATCAAAACGTTATTATGTCGCAAAATAAATGTCAAAAATGGATTTATGGACCCCAAAAACTCCCACATACATATTTGGCTAGAGAAAAAATAATGTTTTTTTGCCTTTTTAATGCAATATCTAAATCGATTTTTAAATATTTAAATTAAATTCTTGTTATGACCCATAGAACCAAAATCGCTATGAGCCTTTGATGCAAAAAATTGACCCATATATGTGGGTGTGCATTTAAAATGTTGGTAAAATGGACTTTTCATGTAATCCACACATCACAGCAGCAGCACATTATGAACATAGTTTTTAAAATTAATTTTTACCTTCGAATGTTTTGTATGCATTAAACATGGGCAACAATTGTCGATAAAATGGTACAAGACCGGGTCCCACGAGATCAGATGCCATTACCATTTGTTGGATAATTTTCAGTGTTACACACATGACTTCTTTATTGTTTGTATTTAGAGCGCCTGGAATGTGCAAACACACAAAAAAAATGAACGATAAAACCATAAAAGCGGCAGCAGAAAGAGCCGAGATGAAGAAAATGCCAAATAATTGTCGGCAAGGCAAAAAGGTCATAATCTATAATTTTCATGTATACGGTGATGCAAATATGTTGTACATTTTCATAGCATCGCATACGTACGTTTAATTGGTACAATCAATTGCGGTATACAATTATATATTTTATCACGACCGAAATTAATTAGGTCACGAACACCTTGCTGTGCATATGTTTTATAGGGATGTTCTGACTCCGATAGACCATCAAAAAATAATGGCAAATAAAGATGATAATTCAATTTATTCAAATCCATTGTCCATAATATTCTTGCACCGCCGCTGAAATATTCCAATCTCAATGGCAAGTCACCGCGTTCATAATGCATACGAAATGATGTGCGTCGTGGTTTTTTCGTCAGTTTACGGTTTCGATTAAATACACTGTATGGCATCACTTTCGTGTTTTTCTGAAGGCTTTGAATTGAAAATGGTGGCACAAGACGTGGTGATTGGTTTTTCAGCAGTTCCTGTGTTTTTAATGACTGCTTTTTCGCCTGATCCACGCTACATCCACCTTTTGTAGACATTTTGTTCAATCTCACGTTGCACACACTTTTCTCACACTATTCCGAATACTATTCCACTTGGATCGTTCTATCAAAACAAATAAATTTTACGTTGCAATTGCTTCAATGTTATACGAAATATTTTCTGTTGTATAAAAAAAATTAAGTACTGATTACTTTGATGTGTTTTTTTCTCTCTTATTTTGAACGTGTTTCGGTATTTTTTTTTTGCTTCTATTTAAAAAAAAATGTTTTATCAACATTTTATCACTCAGCCAACAATTCCATAGCTTTGTAGAGCGATGTTTTCCAATCACTTGCATACAATACGAAGTTTTTCATGTTTCTATGGTTACTATGCGATTAAAAGGAATCCAATCACCTGTTTCTTTTTTCTCTTTTACGCTTGTTATAGAGTGAATCATTTGTTTATTAACAACTAACAACGATCAAGCCATTTTCTTTGAGCGCATTGCTAGCAGGGAAATACTTACTTTTTTCATGCATTCTCTCTTGGGTACAATGTAGATTAAAACGCAATTTCATTTTCAGTTTTTAATCGATTTTATGATATATTTTTTTCTTCTTTTTTGTTTTTATTAAGTAAATTCAAATCCTTTAGCAATTTTAAATGAAAATATTTGGTTTTAAAAACACTTGGTTTTCTTTAAATCACAAATTGGAATCATCGAGCTCATTGAGACGTTTTCATGTGCATTGGTGTAAAAGCCATCAATTATTAGCTGATTGTTGACATATTTCAACCGCGGAAGAAATGTGTGCGTTTGTCGTCAAAGCCAACGGATCGTAATGTTTTCTCGCATAGTTGGTTAAACGGTAGTGGTCCGCATACGAAACAAAATTCCGAATAAAATTTTGAATCCAATTTCAAAAGGCTAGCTGCTAACTCTTCTGACATTCGTCCGATGTCGCCGTGCCAATCTTCATCATCATTCGGTTCCGATAAAACATACCGAACTTGAAACCTGCATTCCAACCCCGAAATAAACAAACATATAAGCAAATATTTTGAAAGAGAAGTAAATGACCAACGATAATTTGGATAATTAATATACATTTCTGGATGTAATTTACCTATTATTTTTATCGGTCAATAAATCTAAATTGCTTCTACACCAAATGTCGTCCGTTGTTTTGTTGAAATATAACATACTTATCGATTCACTGCGGTACAGAAGAACATAATTTGCGCACATAAATAAGTTAATATTCATATTTTTGATTGGTTGTTGTCATAGTTTATGAAGCAAAAGTGGCGCGTACAACAAATTATTAAACCTCCTATCTGTCCTGAGGACTTAATTCAAGATTGCTATCTACATTTCGTACACCACCACGTTGTAATACGATATTTTTCGATGTCGATGAACACAAAAATTCTTACCAGTAAAGTACCCAAAGTGTGAATAAAAGTTTTTGACGGCACCTATACAGATCGACATAAAGTGCCGAAAAACTAACTTTCTTTGGCTGTACAAATTCTGGTTCAAAAAGCTTTTTGATTTGCATTTGTCAAATGACATTTGAGTTAAAATTGTAATATCGATGAATTAATTGAATCGTTGCGGCGAAACAGTAGCTCTTATTTTTCTCCAAATAATACTGCAACATAAAGTTTTTTATGAATAGTTTATTTGTTGTATTACAAACTTTATGTTGCAGTATTATTTGGAGAAAAATAAGAGCTACTGTTTCGCCGCAACGATTCAATTCATAATAAAAATTTCGAAAACCCCACCACACTTCAGAACTTTTTATTATTGCTTGATATTTACTTACACTCTGTTACTCCTACGTTCCAGCAGATAATCGATGATTGCTAGCATTGGCGTTATGCCACTGCCGGCCGCTAAAATTGCAATCCGCGTGAATTCTTTGACTTGGTTTAACTTAAAATTGCCTTTTGCATATGATATTTCTAAATCATGTGCCAATGGTAAATTATTGGTTAAATGTGTAGTTAAAGCACCATTAACATACGTCTTAATCAATAAATATAGATAAAAACTTGGATCGGCCTCTGGTTTATTACAGCTAATTGGTGCATATGTTTTTGGTACTGGTGTATAACTACGTGTAATATTGGTGCCTGTGGTAAAATTTTGGAAAAATGGTTAGAAAAATTCGAAACGGAAAAATTGGCCCTGAATGAAACGGAAAAGCCAACAGGGTAATTACCTTCTACGTTTGCGGTGACGCTGATATGATGACCGATTGGGAGGATTTGTATGAGAGATTGTTTTGGCTGCAAGACTAAAGCATAAGAATCGTGTGTGATTTGTACTCGTTCAATGACATTATACAGATATGTGCAATTGCTTAAATCGGTGAGTTTTTGTCGTGTCATTAGACCGAAATTTGTCCATAGAGCAGGCACGTTTTTTTGAAAGATGCATTCAATTTTTCCAGTTTCATAGTTGATTTTCGTTGCCAATGGTGGAAATGCCACTTGATCGGCCAATTGAAATTGATTTATGTGCATCGTTTGCTCGATTTGGATGCCTATTTCAAATTTCGATTGCGGCGACTGCGTTATGCAACGAATCAACAGTGCTGGATTACAAAATGCTTTCGTATAGAAAACCAATGACAGTTCGTTGGTTTTTTGAATCCAATCGAATCGCGGCACAATTTCGATGGGCATGGTACTTAAGCTGCTTTCAGTTGACTGCGATTGTGTATCATCGTTGCTCTTGGCTGTTGTTGGTGATTTATTGTTGCTGCCGCTGCTAACCGTATTCAATATAGGCAAGAATGGTGCCTTAAAGCAGCCATTTGGTGTTGTTGAGCTTGCTAATTGATTGATACTCTTCGCCCGTGAACTATTTCCACTCACATCCAAATTAATGGTCAATGTGGTGCGCAATGGACCAACAAAACATTTACACAAAAGCTGCTCATAATTCACCCATGCATGAACATCATCAAATAGTTTTGTTGCATCCTTTCCAGCGCCTTTCATTAGCTCATCAACACCTAATGAAGTAAATACCAGGAATGACAATAGTTTAAAAAATAAAAATCGTAAAAAAACCAGCGGAGACAAACAGAAACAACAACAAAATTGTAGCTCTGTTTATTCTGATATCGAATGGGGGAAAGAAATTTAAAAAAAATCACGCGTTGTGTCTTCTTTCTCAATCGACGAGTTCGCTATTGCTATTGTTACATTATTTAATTTTCGTTGTATTTGTCTATTTTATCGTAAAAAAGAAAGATTTTTCCAGAATCAAAATTATCTTTATCTAGGTCGCTCGCAGATTTACATCTCTGTCACTTATATTAAAGAATTTATCTCTGCTTTTTTTCTTCTACTCTTGACCTCTTTATTCTTTATTTCAGTTCATGTGAATTCGTTAACGTGTGCAATATTTCCAAATCAATCGTCAATTTTCGATAAAAGGTCGAATGGAACTTTCGCTACACTCGCACATATATGCGATATCTTTTTGTTGTATGTATCTGATGTGATGTTTGTAAAAAAGTTACTCACCACCCGGATGGAAATCCATGTATTTTGTAACATTATACACCTTGCCACGTATAGCAAGCCAACAATCGTCGTTTTTATTGTGTTTGGCCAATTCTTCGTAGCTAATCGCTCGGATGACGCCTTTCGTTCCAGCTAAATCGTAATTTGAATTTCCCAATCGTACCCAGTCCATAAGCGAGTGTCCGGGCTGCAGTGCACATTTATTTCGAGGATTACCTAGAGTTGATCAGAAGAAAAGAATCGAAACAATGGAAATTAATCAATAAGTATTAGAACAGAATGGAAAATGAAATTATAAAAGAAAGTATATAGTTTAAGCGCAAAATCAATGACCACAACATTGCTTTAATTTGAGATTTGGTAGTAGTAGTAGTAGTAGTGTTGAGATCGTTGAACACTGTGAAAAGAGAAAAAAATGCCATTAATATGCTTAATATGGAATAGTACTGTCTATCAATCAGAAAAAAAGACAAGAAACACAAAATAAGTCACCATTAATTAATAAATCAATATCAGTCTGAAATGAATGAAACTAAAATAATAATTGATGTAATTGCAAACGATACTTACTCATACAGCGTAAATTACTCGTAGGCGGAGTAAACTACGGGAGACGGCCGAGAAGAAAATTCATTTAATTTGTTCCGGGAAGAATACGATTGTGGACAGGTTCGTAGTTGGGGAAAACTAGAAAACTGATCGATACAAATTCGATACGATAGAATTAATCTTCACAATGAATAAAATGCGATTCCGAAATAAAAAAACACACTTACTGATACTTTGTATTCATATTTTCCGGGTTCTGACATCGTTTGGTCGGTTTTTGAACGATTCCCAGTGTAAGAACTAAAAATGCTAGGGGGCAGACACGTGGAATAGGATTAGACTTTTAGTGTAAAGATTCGAGAAATTGCAATGAAATAGCAACGAAATAGCAACGCCTGTGAATGGATTCGCGTGGAATAGCGAAACAGTGGATGGAATAGCAAAAATTGTTTCACTTCAAATCCATTTGACATTTCTTTTGACGTTTATTGATGGATTAGTGGAATAGTGCGGAATAGCAGAATTAACATTTTTGACGGAAACAGTGCATGGAATAGGAAAAATAGTTTCGATTCCACATTTGTGTTTTTGGATTAGTGGAATAGCTGGATTAGTAATTTATATAGTGGATTCGGAATTTATTCTTGGTGTCTCCCCCCTAGTGAAAATGTGTCCATATTCTTCTTCGTCATTCGATGTGTCCGATTTGTTGTTCCTGCCAATGAATGAATGTTGAAAACAAAAAAATCTAAAAAAAACATTCAATTGCATATCGAAGTCAAAGTAGGCTTTGAAAAATCATAAGAAACTGCGTCGCATTAATGGCTAAAGGTACCCGTAATCCAATGTGCGCAATGATGAAATTCATGATTGAACATGATTTTGTATTGTGTTCAATATGTTTCTCTCTATCTCAATCTCATTCTACGATGCAGTCATTTTTTTTTTTTTTTTTCAAAAATTCTGTACTAATACTTACCAAACACTTTTTGGAAAACCGATAAAAATCCAATTCGACAGAATATTTCACTTTCAATGTAAAATGAAAATTTATGCGCAGCAATTTTAGTTCTTACACTGGGAATGGTTCGACACGATGTGACTTGTTGCCGGCTTGTTTGTTTGAAATGTCTAAGTCAAATACACTCACAACACATTCAAATCGGTTTTTCGTTGAACAGCGAATGCGTTGGCCGATATTGAACAGCGAATGCGTTGGCTACTATGCAAAATATGACAATTACCTTTTGTTGTTGTTACTGGTGTCGTATGTCCGTACATTCGCAGTACAATGTTGTCGCTGTGACGGTGCTCTGATACTGTTGTGTGAACGTACAACATATTGACTACTACCAAATCTCAAATATTTGTTAGCAATTTGCGTTATTTGCTGTTGCGAATTTTTGTTTGTGTTTGTGGTCAAACTATATAGTTTCTTATAATAGAATTAATGTGAATGATGATAATGGGACAGAATGGAAAATGAATCGAAGGATTACCTTTTTTTAATTGAAAACGGAAACCAATCATAGCATTAATAATGTATTTGAGCGATTTCCATAAATTATAATAAATGAATACGATACAAAATCATTTTGAATTTCAATATTTCAAATGATTCGTCTATAAACTAGATTAAATTCGAAATCAATAAAGCTTATATATCGAAGTGATGGCTTTTAATAAACTTATTTCAGATTGAATTGGCCAATATATTAGATATATATTGTGCAACTCTATGTCTGCACAAAGTCAACATGGCCGAGCCACAAATTCCCAACACGTTCCATTTTGACAACGGCATAGACTCTCTTGAGTTGATGGAGAATAAAAAAATATGATAATAATATTAAACGCACAGACAGAAAGTTATAGTACAACGATGGTTTTGATTGAAATTTTGCCTTGGGGTTATAAATTGCAAACAAATTTGGCAAATCTATTTTCGATTTCCTCGCTCCATTCCGGTGTTGGAATTTTGAATGCTTTTCATTAGACACCCAATGAATACCATCACCGTTTAATCGTGTGAATAATTTATTTGGGCAGATCTACTTTGTTAGACAAATGCAATCATTCATAAATGATAAACAAAAAGTAGTTCAATCGAAAAAGAGATAAATGCGAATGGTGGCAGAAATAAAACGCTTCAATTTGTATTTAATGAGTTTGCTAGCCGATACGTAGGTTGCTCCATAATTTTTTTTAAAATGGTACTTATAGTGTTGCCCGATGTAAACCATTGTCATATTCGTAAAGTTTGATGTTTTGGTATGTATTCGTGCCCTGAACCTTTTGTCGTACGAACGCTATTTGTATTGTTTACAGTGACTGGTAAACTGCGACTCAACAAAAAAATGAATTTTACACGTGAAGATTTTCGTAAAATGATTTACTACGATTTTCGAAGTAAATTATCTCAACAACAGTGTTTCGATCGACTTCATTTGGCCTTTGGCAATGAAGCACCAACCCTTCAGACAATTTATAACTGGTACCGAGAATTCCGTTGCGGTCGTAGTTCGCTCAAAGACGAGTTTCATACAGGTCGTCCAAAATCGGCTGTTGTGCCACAAAACATCGATGCTGTCAGAAAACTGATTATGGAAGATCGTCATGTGACCTACCGTGAGATTGAGGCATCTTTGGGCATTTCATCCCACAGCATACATACAATTTTGCATGAACATTTAGCCGTAAAAAAGATTTGCTCTCGTTGGATCCCACATAAATTGACCGATGAACAAAAAATGGCTCGTGTGAGTTGGTGTAAAGAAATGCTCAAGAAATTCAATCGTGGTGCTTCAAAAGACGTTAATAAAATCGTCACTGGTGACGAATCGTGGATATATGCCTATGAGCCCGAAACGAAACAGCAGTCGACTGTATGGGTCTTCCAAAATGAAGATAACCCAACGAAAGTTGTTCGAGCAAGAAGCACTTCGAAGCGAATGGTCGCCTGTTTTTTCGGGAGAAGTGGTCATGTGGCAACCGTTCCACTAGAGGATCGTAAGACCGTCAATTCTGATTGGTATACCACCATTTGTTTGCCCGAAGTGTTTGGTGAAATAAGAAAAAACAACCACCGTCGCAAAATAATTCTTCATCACGATAATGCGAGCTCTCACACATCTTTTCAAACTACTCGATTTTTGACCGGTCAAAACATCGAACTGATGGGTCATCCACCGTACAGTCCTGACCTGGCACCCAATGACTTTTTTTTGTTCCCAAGCGTGAAGAAAAAACTACGTGGTCAACGATTTTCGACACCAGAAGAAGCAGTTGAAGCGTTCAAAACACACGTTTTGGAGATATCAGTTTCGGAGTGGCACGAATGCTATGACAAATGGTTTCATCGAATGCAAAAGTGTATCGATCATCTCGGGGAATATTTTGAAAAACAATAAAACCATTTTCGACAAAAAACAACTGTGTTATATATGTTTTTAAAAAAAATTATGGAGCAACCCTCGTATTATGAGATCTGATGGCAATCGTTTTTTTCCCTCGTTTTCTCATCTTTCCGAATTTGAGATGGGGCAAGGATAAACCTAAATCAATTCGAAATGTTATTGACATCGGTTCAAAAGGGAGTATTACGATTGAACGCATCTCGATAATTTGTTTCTTTTTTCTATGCCTGCTCTTCAGTAGCATCCACATTGGTTGCTTTAAAAAAAGTAAAATAAATTAAAATATCAAAATAGAAACAAACACATACTTTTTTCGAAATGTTCGGTTGAATTGTCGTCGATCGATTTGACCATTGCGACCACATTGGAAATAAGTGGTGGTGAATTAACACCACTTCCATACTCATCATCAGATGATGATGCATTTACTCGACTTGAAATCGATGAACGTTTGTTATTTCGACGTTTTCGCCAACATAGCAACATTATAACAAACGAAGTGTTGATTCGCTTAAGTAAATATTTTTACCACCACCGGACTAATTGTCTGTGTTTTTTCTTCTTAATTTTATCGTTTACGTTTTAAAATGTTTTAGTTGTCGTCTTTATCTCTTTGCCCGTAACATATTTAAAGTAAAATCAAATGACATCCGCAAATTCTTGATGCATGTGTGCGTGTGTTTGTATGTGTGCTTCCATTGAATTTGTCACTTTTGAATTCAGCAAAAGACAATTGTTTTAATTGAATTGTTAAAGTTTTCATTTGTCATAATTGCCATGCTATAGGAGTTTTGTGAGCAAATGAAACAAACACGAAACAATTTTTCCAAAATTATTGAAAATCCAAAACATTTTAAGCGATTACTTAAGTTTTTACAAAAAAAAAAAAAAAAAACTTTCGATGTTATGATTTAGTTCAGTCGTTGTAAAATTGTTTTGTTTTCTCATTCTTACGTCCCCTTCCATTGGCAAAATAATAAACTTGGTGGTAAAGGATTGACAATATTGTTATCATTTTTCGCCGGGTTGAATGTAAATTTTAACAAGATATCCAAACAATTCCATTTTCTCCATGTTCTTAATTTTTAATGCTCGCAAATCATATGACATTTGTATACTCCTCTAACTTTACCAAAAACACTCGGTTACTACTACATCGTCGCACCAATAACATAATAAAATACAAAAATAAAACATTTTCCCACGAAATACGGTCATATTTTAGATCATCCAAGCATTTATCAATGTCGTTGTCGCCATATAAAACACATTGCATGAATAAAATAGACAGCAATCACTTTGCACACAAAACATCCCATTTTTGGGGGCAGCGCATCGATTTTCATTGTTTAGTATTGTATGCCGATTTCAATATTAATTTATTATTACTTCCGTAAGACGAGGGGGTTGGTGAGGCACAATTTTCATTCATTTTTTTATGTCAATATCAGACCATCACACTTGTCTACATCCATAATGAATCGAATTTAATAGATGCTACTGTTCGGTGTTTTATGGTATAAATAAATTAAATAAAAAGCTCGCGCGCAAATCTAAATACAACCATCACCAAAAGATACTATTTGAATTTAATTAACAACATTTTATAAATAGTGACTCGGATAATTTGTTACAATTTTTAAATGCACTATACAATCTCATTTTCAATACGAAGAAGAGAACGAAAAAAAGTGTGTACAAAATCAAAACACTATGACGATAAATCGGTACGATGGCGTGTTACGAATGCGATAGCGTGTATGAGCGAGGCCAAAGAATAACACGATGTCTACAGCTAAACGTTTCGATCATAACTGACGAAAGTGCTAACGAAAGCACTTCCATCGTGCCGTTATACGTTTTACCAGTGATGTTAGCTGGCGAATTGCAAAACAAAACCAACGTATGTTGTTTGAGCATACAATGCCAATGTGAGATAGAGTTTCAATGTGCAATAATAATATGTAGAGAATTACGCGATATAGAGCAAAAGCATGAGCATGAATGCGGATGGCATGATACACACTCTCAATCTATGCTTCTGATAAAGATAATGCAATCCACATGGCATTCGACAATAACATAATTTAAAACATATGAAAAGACGAAAAGTTTCGTATGATATGCCGTTGCCGCCTTTGTCGTCTTTCATTCGCTTCGAATGTCGTATTAGTCGTTCCATTTCAGCTGCAAGGCAACAATTTGAAAGCATAAAAAATGGGAAAATGGAAATGTTACAGCACGGCTGGCTATGTTTTTCTTTTCTTTTTTTTTCAAATGTCTGTTTACATGGAAATTGTCCAAAGCGATGACAATATTCGTTGTCGTCGTTTGCATGTCGAAGTGATTCGATACAACTAAGACGGTATCAGTCTTGTTATTTCATTTCCGATTCCGTTCGATTGGCAGCGAATTGATTGGGTAGTCGATTTCGTGTAGAGAGATCAATCGTGAATCCTTTGTCGATAGTATCTCAAATGGATGAGCATGCAAAGTGAATTAAACTCAAATATGTATAAAAATCGAAGAGACGGTATCGAAACAACTTAAACGCTTCCTTTATGTTTCTCTAACCCACTTTACTTTTCGCATTCGCTAAATCAGATGCTTTTTTTGTGAGAATATACCATCATTAAAAATAAGTATCGGAAAAGGATCATTGGAAATGCGGAAAAATTGTTTTCCTTTTTGAGTTTATGTACAAAAGCTTTTAAACGCATTCCGTGGAATAAAAAAAAAATATTTTTTTCTCTCTTTGTCATCACCAAAATCATTACCGAACCTTTGCCAGTGGCAAAATAAATAAACAAACAACATTTATTTTTCCTCAATAAACGAATTGATTTCGTTTTTTTATAGACTAAATACAACAGAGACAACTCAAGAGAACAAAACAAATGCAATACTTCTAAATTTAATTGAAAAATGTATATGTGTTCTTTCCTTCTTCTTCTAACTTTTACATTTTGCGTCATTCCACCTTTCGCTAACTGAGTTCAATTTAAGAGCGGAAAAAGCAGTTATCTTCCATCAGAGCGGTTGTACAAGAGCAGGAAAAACTTGTTGAAATTAAAAGCATTTTGATTCCGTTGCACAACAGAGAGTGCAGGATGTCTTTCATCTTCCTTCTGTTATCATTCACAAGCACTTTTCTTTTGCTTTGGGTATCCCTAGTAGGGATTCATTGAAAACGAGATTGAAATTGTGTGAGTGTCTTAAGAAAATATGATGCCAACCATCAATCTTTGGCTTCATGCACATGATATTTTTGCTTAGCGTTGTTTTCTGATGTCAGTCGTTTAAATGCGTCACACACACACACACACACACACACACACACACACACAAAAAATGGCAGAAGAAATAATAATATATTTTCTATGCGAAGCTTTTGCATATAATTGCAAGATTTTTTTTGTATTTGCTTAACAGACGATAACAAATATCAAGTAAGGAGAAGTGCAAGAGATAAAACAGTGAATTAATAAGGGGATGAATTTGTTGTGTTCAAACATGGATTGTAGTGTTAATAATCCAACAAGACCTTTTTCCATTTCTCAAAATGGGAAAGATGTTCTTGTGAGCTTTATTTGTAACGATAGTACAAGAAAATCGACCGAAGCAAAAATAATACATAAGTATATAACCTTATTCAATAAAACATAAATTTAAAAAAAAATCTTGTAATAAAACAGGTTTTTCGAACAACAACAACAAAAAAATTGTGTGGAATAAGACAGAATGAAAAATAGTTGTTTAATGTGTTGATAAGTGCGTACCTGTTGCCGAGCCAACATTTAACGGTGTTGTTTGACATGGGGCTTTGGTTTCGTTTGTCGTTGGTGGCAAAAGTTGTTTCCGTTTTTGGGTCGGTGATGGCAATGGTGAGCGGCTGATTAAATTTTTTATTGGCTCTGCTGCGGGTAATGTTAGTTTAAATTGCGGTGATTTTTCAGCAGGTACCGATGATTTTTCGTCCATTTCGTCAAAAGCAAAATAACGAAAGAAAATCAAAGTTTGCCCTTCGTTCTAACTCCGCCAGTTTCACACCTAAATGATGAGACAGAAAATCGGTGATAATTATTAAAACAGAATATAAGCAAGCATATACGTTTCTACATCTAAGCCAAATAATATGGAAATTTTTGCAAAAACTTTGTCAACGCTAGACTGCTATTTAATATATTAATATTTATTTTGATCTCGATCAAACTTTGAATAAACTCAAAACTCATTTATTTTGTTTTCTAAACTCATCCAAACAGGTATCTAGCTTCAATTCAAATGATATAATTTTTTTTAAATGAAATTCATCAATCTGAATCTCAGTCTCATCAATTATTTCTATAAAAAAAATCAATTTCATTTCTAAAATAGCCACATCCGATGCTTGTATTCCACTCAACATAAATTTGAGGAGCACATTTTCTTCAATAACATTCAAAATGTATTTGAAAATTTTCTCCTCTCAATATGACGCAGAATACCGAATGCGGATTAAATAAATAAGAAGATTTCCATAGAAAATCCATTTAAATGTAAATAAATGAGAAATATATTAACTGATTTTTTTGCTCGCTTTTGGTCTCTCTGTCACAGTTAAATATAGAAACGAATGCATTCTTGTGTAATGATGTGCCATCTGTTGGCTATTTATTTTAACCATGAATTGTCAATGGTGTGTAATGGTATTTTTGACATGTGTTGACTAACAACGAAGAAAAAAAATGTAATTCTTAGACTGATAAACGTATTTCGTTTTAACTATAAACGAAAAGAAAAGCGAGTATAGAATGTAAAGGTGTTATAGTGAAAATAATTTTATTTGAATTCTTTGGAGGAAATGTAAAAGGGTTTGGTTAGTATGAAGAATGCCAAATCAAGATAGCAAAAAAAAAAGAAATGAAAATAATCTGACAATTTTCGAAAGAGATACGCAGTTGGCATATTGAATTTCAAGTAAACAGCAAAGAAACAGATAAACTCATTCGCAATTCAACAAATCTGAGCGTGTATTTGAAATAAGAAGCACACAGTTCAAGAGCGAGAAAAATAGAGAGAAAAACAAGCAAATTAGTAAAGCAAAACGCGACACACAAACTCATGTACTCACACGACGATAAAGTTCCAAAAGACTCAATAAGCATTTTTGAATAAAAACGATACAGAATAACGAGCAAAAGAGAAACAAAAAATTATAAAGCAAAACGCAAAAAAGTTCACCGAATGGTTTTTGATTCACCAATGTCAATTGAAAGCATACGCGGTAAGTTCCACTTATCATCAAAAAAAAAGTAAGAATAATTAATCAAATAAATTGGTAATTGAATTGAATGACGTTTGTCTATAAATTTGTCGGCCCGCGTCCGGACAAAAATAAAAAAATTAGTCGAATTCTGAAAAGAACTTATAATAAAACAAAGTAAATATTTGAACTATATGAGGTTGATATCTGCTTATATCACAATGTTTTTTACAAATGCTAAACAAAGCCATTCCAAAGCATGAAAAAATAAAAATAAATAAATATTGACATTGGAATTGAGATTTGAACTCAAATTAGAATAAAATGTCAACGATTGATACAAACAATTGAGATGAACTATTCACATTTATTCATTGTTGCCGATGTGAATTTTCATCAACAAACAAGAAACAAAAACTACGCTTTCATTTTCGTGAGTGGGTACTGTGAATAGTCAATTGAATGCTTTTAATTAATTGTGCATTTTTGAATGAGTGTGCAATTGAAATCCAATGACAAAGTGCAAACAACAACAACAACAAAACAGTTTATGTTTCGATATTTAATTGTTTTGTCGACCAATGTACAGATCTCTGTTTGCCTTCTTTATCGTTTAAACAATTAGTCGTGAATTATTATCCAGTGGCATGTGTTCACTTTTATATGCCGTGTGCACTCTGCCTAGCAGCACAGGAACTTTCATCATATGTGTGTACGGAAATTTTCAGAATTGTTTATAAAAATTTATCTACAATACAAAAAAAAACGCACACACATCGAAAAAGAAATAAATTAATCATCGGACGGTAATTTGTAAAATTCGGACACGATAATGTACATGCTCATGTACAGAAAATTGACGCTACGATGGCCTAAGAACATATTTTATTCATGTGATACACTGAACAAATAATAATTTTGTTGTTGTTGTTTCATCGATAAAAAGTCAGCACAATAATTGGTTAAGGTACCTTTCATTAAGCTAAATTCGATTCGTTTGTTGTGTACATTTGTTGTTCTTGGTCAGTGTTTTCGTTGAAATTGAGCATTTCCATTTTAATATATAATGCGATTAAAACGGATATATTCGTTAGTTTGTTATGCTGGCGCACGAAATAGATCAGCATTATAAGCGAATAATATCAATTATAGTAACTGTATCAGCCCAGCCGCAACGACAAACAAACTGAATCATAAGAGACACATGAGCAATCAACCAAACTCAAATAGAGAATGAATGTAATAAAATTCATTTATTTCACACTCTCGTGTTGTGGAGTTTTTAGTTCGTCTTTGATAATTTGAATTACACGTTGCCGGATAGAAGACACACCACGATAAGCCGCCTGCCAAAGCAGAATAACGTGTTTCTTTTTGAAAGTTTCTCTTCTTTTTTCTTCTTTAATTTTATCATCTTAAATGTATTTCTTTTTGAATGCTATTTTTAATCAACAAAATAACACGGATCGCTGAACTAATCGCCATTTTCTATTTTCAGATAGAACTTTATAACGTGACAAATCGCTATCGACAACACAATGTTAAATTAGCACAAAGAGTTGGCACGAATCAGATACACATATACGTAGAAAAGTGGCGATTCAACGTCGAACAATCATTGGAAAATCGGTATTGTCAGTGTTTCAAGTGCAATCGCATAAAAAGCAGAAATCATTGCGATTCAGTAACTTCTGGCCATTGAATATTCAACGGTCGTTGTTATCATCAATATCATCGTCGCATCGCGCACATAATGCACTCGAAAAATTTCGAAAATATTTACATAAGTTAATGATCACAGTGCGACGACCGTCATTCGAACAATATTTTAAACGAATTTTTCGTGATACCAAACAAAATTTACGAAAATTAATCATGGCCACAAAGCAACAAATTGGATTAAATGCCAATCAGAAAGAAACGATCAATGTACAAAAATCGTCAATTTTTTTGGTCGCACTGAATTTATTTCATCGATTCTTTTGCCTGTGCGTTCGTTTTGTGCTGATCAAAGTGCACGGTGAACATGGACCATCAATGCCTCCAATAGACGATCTCCTCCTACTCGAATCAGCCACATCAATTGCTGAAAAGATACGCACTAAAAAAGTAAATACAATTTTTACAATCAATCTGCGTTCGCTTTGCAATTATTTGCACTAACTTATTATTGTTTTAATTTATGATAATATTTTGTATATTAGCATATCTGATTATGAGCTCATTCTCTTTGCATTTCATTCGATCATTTTCAGATAACATCGACACAAGTATTAAATACGTTCATTAAACGAATCAATAAAATTAATCCATTGCTGAATTGTGTTGTTGATGAGCGTTTTGATGATGCACTACAAGAGGCTGCCAAAGTGGATGAGCTTATTGCATCAGATCAATACACTGCCGAACAGCTCAGGGAACAAAAACCATTCCTAGGAGTACCAATATCGACGAAAGATTGTATTGCCGTTAAAGATATGTTAAACACTGGTGGTTTATGGCTAAGACGGGATACACGCGGCACTGAAGACGCTGATGCCATTCGATTGATACGTGAAGCAGGTGCCATACCATTTGCATTGACAAATGTTTCGGAAGTATGCATGTGGTAAGTGAACGAAACATTTTCTCTCCAATCTTATGTGTTCAATTTTCTCAGAGAATTTGAGTAATCATTCTTAATCAATTGACAACTCTTGCAATTCATTCACATCAATTTTTGTTGTTTTTCCTTCTTCAAATTTTAGGTGGGAAAGTTCAAATCCAGTTCATGGTCGAACTCGAAATCCCTATGATACAAATCGAATTGTGGGTGGTTCAAGTGGTGGTGAAGGCTGTATATTGGTAAAATTAAAATTATCAAAAGAAATAAAATAAAAAATTAAAACTCTTAATCTCGTTCTTTGTGGTAATATAGGGTGCAGCTGGTTCGCCATTTGGAATCGGTTCAGACATCGGTGGAAGTATTCGTATGCCAGCATTTTTTAATGGTGTATTTGGACATAAGCCATCGCCGTTTATTGTATCGAACAAAGGTCAATTTCCATTTCCAACGAGCAAAGAGCAATTATCATTTTTGGGCATTGGTCCAATGAGCCGGTTTGCGTGCGATTTAAAACCAATGTTAAAAATCATTGCCGGAAATAATGCGGACCAATTGAATTTGGATGTGCCAGTGAATTTATCGAGCTTAAAATATTACTATCAGGAAAATGATGGTGGTTCGTATTTTGTTTCGCCAATCGATTACGATCTTCGTGTGATCATGGACAAAGTAATTCGTCATTTACAAATTGCATTCAAAGCGAAACCACAACGTGTTAAATTGTCAAAACTAAAAGATTCGACTACGATTTGGTTGGCAAATATGAAAGACGAAAATGAAATCGGTTTCGACGCACAATTGGCCAATTTAAATGGACGAATTAATCCATATTTGGAAATGTTTAAATGGTTATTCGGTGTATCAAAGCATACCTTCATTGCAATTATGACGGCCATAACAGATCGAATGGGCGTTAAATACGGCACACCAGAGTATCATTTGAAAGTTAAGGAACGTGATGATTTACGGCATGAATTTGAAGAAATGTTGGGCACAAATGGTGTTCTCATATATCCAACACATCCAACCGTTGCACCGTATCACAACGAACCAATTGTAAAAGCATTTAATTTCAGCTATACGGGAATCATTAATGTTCTTGGCCTACCATCGACAGCCGTACCACTTGGACTTGGCACCAAAGAAGGTCTACCAATAGGATTGCAAATTATTGCAAATCGTAATCAGGATCGTCTCTGTTTGGCCGTTGCCAGTGAGTTGGAGCGTGCATTTGGCGGATGGGTTGCACCAAAAATCATTGCCTGAATTTTGTTACCACACACCTTATCTTCTTTTTTCTTCTTTTTTACGAAACAAATATATTAGGTTTAAGATGATTTTCAGAGAACATTATATATTTAGATAAATATGTAAAATATACAATTTGATTCGTTTGACATTCGTTGATTGTTGAGTGAAATCTATTTTCATATACAAAATATTCCAGATTTAGACAGAAAAAAATCAAAACAAAATAAAAAATTATAAAATATAACATTTGTGGCTGTTTTTTGGTTTCGATATATATTTTTTTTTTACTAAGCAAATCTCTTTATGCACATATGGATTGAAAGAAAGTCAATTTGTAAATTGTATATTTAATCATTAAGTGATATCAATGAAATTACATGTTATTTAGCAGAGATGTTTCTCTATTTCTCTGGTACGTTCAGAAGATGGAGCAAGAGAAAGAGAAAAGTGATCGCTAGAGATAAATGTTAAATCGTATATTTTTTATCTATAGATATTAATAATTATGAATTTCATTCGTTATGAATAAATATTTTATGTTTGTGAGCAGAGCCAATGAATGTATTTTCTTTTAAACAAAACTATAATTGCATTAATATTCTGGACATTGTGTCGTTTCATTTTATTCGATAAAATGTGTGTTGATTTGATAAAAACGATTTATTTTATTTTATTATTATTTTGTATGTGTTTTTTTAATACATTTTGATCGTATACATATAATTTTGTGACTGTTTATAATTTGCCGCCAAGCTTTTGAATCAAATTCAGCAGATCTTGTCGTTTTTGTCGAATTTTTTGATTGGTAATTTTGGTTGGATTCTCATCAGCTGCCGTCGATTCATCATCGTCAAGTGAATTATGTTTGAGCGCACGTCGCGCCAAACATTCGATATTATAAATTACATGAATGCCACAATCATAACTGTTATTTTGTTTAACGCATTCACCACCACGTACTTCAAATTCGGGACAATCAATTGCCTTAGCCAATTCAAAAAGAAATGGTCGGAGTGATTTCTTCAATGATGTACCAAAGTGCAGCGAATCATAGTAGTAAAATGTTGATTCCGGCCGCGAGAAAACTAACAAACTCCAATGATTACCACCAGCTTTAGCTTCATCGTTGTCATTTAGTGGAAAAAATATGAACGATTTTCCTTTGGCATTCAATGGCCCAAGAAAAATGCTCATCTCTTGTCCGGACACAAATTTCAGACATTGTACCACTTCCGGTGATATGAACAGCAAACCGCGCGTATTTTGATACACATTTTTCTCTAAATATTCCAAATAAAATGAGATGATTTGATCGTTTAGCCAGTGTGGACCCATCAGCAGGTTTACATCACTTTCGCGCAATAATGTGTTGTGAAAGTTCAATACCGTTCCATTTGAATAAGCCATCGTGTATATTTGTGTTTGTTAATGCGAAATTCCAATGCAATCAACAATCGGACTGAAATACGTTTCCTTTTTCCGTCACCCTCTTTTCTTCTCCTTCTTCAAGTGAAGGCTTGTGCACTTGTTTCGATTCTGTTGAGGAATGAATGGTTTGTGTGTCAATCAATACTGAATTCTATTTACGTTTCGCATATTTATTCTGATTACATATAATAATTTTCAGTTCTATAACATATCAATGAATCAGCATATTGATCTCAATAGCACGTTATGTCTATAGCAAAACTATTATTGTCATCTCTTTTTTTTTTACTAAAAAGCAAAACCAGGCGAACATTTCTATGTATGTGTGGTTGTGTATAATACTTCTGTGTTTGTGCTATAATACTATATAGTAGACCACAAATCTTGCGGTCGTTATTTATTTGATGCATTCACAGTATATAGTTTTTGTTTGACGGTTTTAAATAATATCATTCTAGTGTTGGGGGTGTAAAACACCATTTGGTTTATTTTTCAATTTCTAATTTAAAAAAAAGAATAAAATCAGCTTTTTTGAAAAGAACAATTTTCTAATAGCATTTATGTTTTTTAAATTGAAAAAAAAAAAGTAAAAATTCATTGTAATTTTGAAAATAAAACTGATATTTCGTTAAGCAATTGAAAAGTAAGACAAGGATTTTTATCCAACTATAAAACTTGAAGTTACATAATATGTAATGAGCACTGCGTAAATGGATGTTTTATTTGTATTGTTTACTTTGCGCTTTAGCTTTTTAGCATTACATATGCAATGGCATGGGATTTTATTGTGTGTGTCATCATTGAACAAGTTTTCAAAATGTATAATGTAGTGCTTATCTGAAGTTGTAAATGTGTGCGAATGAATTCATTTTTGTTATTTCACCATTATTTTTGAGTATTCGAATTTTGAGTATTGAAGCAGATTCATAATTTGATTAGATGATTATTGTTCACTTACCCCACATACAACCGTGTACACACAATGATATATAAAAATTTGTGCACGTGCCAATATTTTCTTTTTTATCACATAAATTATGATGCCTCTCTTTTTGATTTGCAATGTCAGGAAAAAAACACACTGCTCATGCACACACACAAACGCAAGCGAAAGAAAAAATAAATTCAACGAAAAGGACACTGCCAAAAAATGCTTATGAAAATACGGACAACGGAATTTTTTTAGGCTTTTTTCGCGCTTTAAAAGGCTATCACAAACTGTGTGTATTTTTTTTAGTTACTAAACACAAAACATTACTCGATTTGATTTGGCTGCTGTAACATGAATTAAATGAAAACGAAACTGAAATAAAAATGAACGAAGGTATTGGGTTTTATTTTGTTGTTAATTTTTAATGCTTTGGTACACCGTCGTCACTTTTCTACAACACATGTATTGAAATGTCTATATTCGTGTACATTCTCTTCCGTCACTCTCTTTCTTCCACATATTTAGTATTGTATTTTTTTGCAAAGACATGTAATCAGATGAATCAAATCTGTATTATCACATTGCAATGTCAAAATGACGATAAATGGTAAATTTGTGAGGTTAGGTTTGTTTGATATTTATTTCTTCAATTGTCAGTTGATATCATAATCAAGAACGTATTTTAAGAGCATTTGCGTCTTACATTCGAGCTGATGAAAAATGAAAACATTGTTGGTGTTTTTTTTTTTTAATTAACATCTTCGAATTCAGCTGTTAATCATTAGTCATTGAAAATTATGTCACTTGACTTTGTCTTGTTACATTAAATGCATAATCGTGCCGAACAAAAAATGAGTTCCATTACAATATTGTGTGTCGTCCGATTTATTCGAATGGAATTGTTGAACTTTTGCTCGCGCCAGATACTTAATATGCATAATACATCACATAACCTTTTGAGCATCTTTGCATGTGAGATCGAAACTTAATAATATGTATGAGTGTGAATATTTTTTTCCTGCTTAATCAGAGTTCCCGGTGTTTGTTTAATACGGACAAAAATGCGGCTGAGTTGATAGCCCTACTTCAAGTTGATTATATTCACTGATAACCTAAGAGCTGAATGTGCTGAGATGAACAAAAAAAATTGATAGGACCAAATATGTATGATGACTAAAGGCCACTATTAACCCTTACAGAAATCATTTACATCCATTAATACCAATATAATACGATCATCTTTTAACTGTGATTAGACCCACATCTACTATTAACATGCACGGACATTCTATCGATGGCTTAACCACTAATCGCTATCACAATCACTGATTAAATACATTTTGCACAATATTTATGTTTAGAGAAAACAATAATAATCTCAACAACAGATTAATGCAACAATAACATTCACTTGAGCGCAAGGAAATCACTTTTGTTATTATCATGCCTTTTATTTTCCTTTTTTTTCAATTATTTAAATTACGCTTTTACAGTGTTGCGTTTGATTCGTTCGATCAGTCGTTTAATGATAACAAGAGCGAACGTTGCCTGTACAAGGAAATTTCAAGGAGAATAAATTGCTTGTGTTACACCAAGAGTTTCAATCAGCTAATGAAAATAACAATAATAATAAATAATTGAAATCAGTTCATACTCGATTTTTTTTTCATATTTGCAAGGATTTTTATTGAATTACGAAATCAAAAACCGCATCCAAAAAAGTGAAAGTATATGCAAAGTGCAATAACATTTTTTGAAAAATAATTTTATGACGAAAAAAACAACAAAACATTTGATTGATGTGCTAGAATAGCAATTATTGAATAATTGATATTTTAAAGTGCAAAATACAAAAAAGGACAACACGATCGATCATTTACTACGTATTCGAATCGAAAATTTTACAAATTCATAATAATAAAATAGCATCGTTAAATCAAGTGTTAATTTTGATTAAAGACGAACATTGTGATTTTATAGACTTCATTTTCTTTATCTAAACAAGTTTTAATGGTGATTTTAAGTCAAACGAACATTTTCTTTGTGGCAAAGCAACAAATTTCACACGTGAAATTCCACCAATTTTTATATCGGATTATAAAACAATTGGCATTCATTTACTGTTTCATATTTATTCAATGTAAGGACATATATGATTCATTGGTTTTGTTTATGTAGACTTTTTTTATAATGAAACATGAAAAACATTGAACGAGAAAAAAAGAGAGTGTTGTTGTTTTGAAATAAAATACGTCAATTTTTCCATATAAATAGTATGAATATTATTTGAATTTATTTTGTAGATAAAATGCCATCACTTCCACAGGCCGCTTTTGCCGTATGCAAAATTCGTGAACAGAATTCAAAGAGTCAAGGAGGCACCGATGGCAGCAATTCGATTGTCTACAATCAGAAATTGTTGGAATATTTACCAGTGAAATACAATGAAAAATTCATGAATGCGATTTGGGGACATTATAATCGTTATTCACCACATAACATCAAAAGTAACGATTAAGGCATACTTTCTTAAAAATTAGTATTCCATTACTCTACAATTCCTGATCCATTCCTTCGATTCATTTTCCATTCTGTTCCATTATCATCATTCACATTAATTCTATTATAAGAAACTATATAGTTTGACCACAAACACAAACAAAAAGTCGCAACAGCAAATAACAGATTGCTAACAAATATTTGAGATTTGGTAGTAGTCAATATGTTGTACGAGCACCGTCACAGCGACAACATTGTACTGCGAATGTACGGACATACGACACCAGTAACAACAACAAAAGGTAATTGTCATATTTTGCATAGTAGCCAACGCATTCGCTGTTCAATATCGGCCACTGTCAACGAAAAACCGATTTGAATGTGTTGTGCGTGTATTTGACTGACTGGTGAGACATTTCAAACCAACAAGCCGGCAAGTTGCCTATCGTATCGAATTTGTATCGATCAGTTTTCTAGTTTTCCCCAACTACGAACCGGTACACAATCGTATTCTTCCCGGAACAAATTAAATGAATTTTCTCCTCGGCCGTCTCCCGTAGTTTACTCCGTCTACGAGTAATTTACGCTGTATGAGTAAGTATCGTTTGCAATTACATCAATTATTATTTTATTTTCATTCATTTTAGACTGATATTGATTTATTAATTAATGGTGACTTATTTTGTGTTTCTTGTCTTTTTTTCTGATTGATAGACAGTACTATTCCATATTAAGCATATTAATGGCATTTTTTTCTCTTTTCACAGTGTTCAACGATCTCAACACTACTACTACTATAATACTACTACCAAATCTCAAATTAAAGCAATGTTGTTGTGGTCATACTTTCTTTTATAATTTCATTTTCAATTCCTTTCCATTAATTTTTGAATCATTTCCATTTTTTTCATTTTTTTTTTCTGATCAACTCTAGGTAACGATGCTGCTGTTGCCATTTCGAAAAACGGGAAAGAACTGATGTTGGCCGCAAAAAAAGCCGCAGCATCGGTTCAACAACAATCTTTTTTCTAGAATCTCATATTTACAAAAATGATAGAACTTAAAAGACATTTTTTGCAGACTCTTACAGACATATACATAAATATATCTGCTGCTAAATGCACATTTAAATTTTGAAAATAAAATAAAATATCAAAATAAAAGTTGAGTTTCATCATTTTTTTGATTTACTATTAGCGAAAACAAAAACGAAACAAAAATCCAATTTAAAGATTATTTATTGTTTTAATTATCTACATTTCCGATTTATGGCGAAAAATGTGGATTTTTGTCCAAAGATGGCGTTCATTTGATACTTCAAAAACAATTCAGATCACTACAGCTGTCTCTGTCGTTTGCGACATTCTGAAACAGATTTATCCATCACATAACAATTTGGTGCCGCTAGTGATCACCATCAAAAGTAATCACACACGAAAAAAACACTCTCACTACAACACACACACACACACACACACATTCGAAGAGAATTCGAACGGGGTGAGAAAGAAAGAAAGAATAAATGCAAATTATCAAGTATCCAAGCTTAAAAATCAAAGTTGGACGAAAACAGAAGCCATAAATTACGAAATTGTGGAAATTCATTCGTTTTATCGTGTGTGTTTGTGTGCATGCTGTAAATTTTATAGTGTTTTACTTGATTTATATTCATAATAAAAGTGATGAATATTTTTTATTTGTTAAATATTTGATACAATTTTTAATGTGTTTCGCGAGTTCTTTCAAATGCTAAAAAACCCACCATGTCGTCCTGTTTTTCGTCTATCAATTCTATTCAATTTTGTGATAGTATCAAGTAATTGCAAAGGAAGGGGGGGAAATATCTCCATAACATCAGTGCAATAAAGGAAATTTTCAATTTCAACCGAAACAAAAGAAGCAAAGAGAAAAAAAACGAAACCAAAACAAATGTGGCCACTTGAATTGCTGAAAAGACAAAACAATGAGCGTGTGTGAGTACATATGTCAAAAAGTGAATATGATTGCTGAATTTGTAGATTTTTGTGGCGAATAAGTGGAATATTGCAATTATTGACAGCAACAATTCAATATTAAATAAACGTAAGTTCATATTCTCTACCATAAGATGGTTCAGGTGCATCATTCGGTCGAATAGTTATAAGTTCAGTGTTACCACCATCTTGTTTATGTTTACAATCATTGGTGAAAATTCAACAGAAATGGGAGAGAGAAATGAAGTACTACGCACACTTTTCATTTTTTTGAATTGTTTATTTTGTTTTGAATTCATTCGAGCAAATGTTGTTTGCTCTTCGCAAATTCACGTGCGGACAACAATATTAAGTAATTAATCATTTTCAGCGTTTATTTTTTTCATTTACTTTATCGCAGCGATTTTGTTTTAGTGTGAGTGAGTTTTCTGCACCTATAAAAAAAAGTTGATGCATTTTTTTTCGTTCGGTTGAATGAATTAGTCCAAATTTGAGTCCGGAAAACTCGATTCGGTGTATGAATATTGTTTGAACGATATGCGCGCTGTGTTATGATTGTATTAGTGCATTAGTTTTGGCAAATGTCGTTTGTAGGATTCGATAGCCGATTTTGTCACGTACGCCAAAAGCCATACTCGCACACGCACACACACACAAACGCATACTTACATAGTGTGTACTTGAATCGGTAGTGCATATAGATCTCTTGCTTATACCTTTTGTATATCAACTATACTTGTCATCTCACTCACTTGTCTTATTATATGTTGCATCGCTTTGCCTCCCTTTTATTCAATTCGACGAATTTACTCAACAGAATCATCGGCTGTGTTATTGGTATTTAAATTAAGTTTAAAGTTGGACTACGCTAAGACATGTTTATACTTGAAAATTGACGTACATTTGTGAATTAGAAACACATTGCCAAACATCAACAAACATCAATTCACATGTTTGCTTGAAAATCATTTAGTTTTCTAACATTTTTCGGAAATTCCGTTTCTCTCTCGCAATTTTTGTTCCACCAATAAATTAATTTTTCTTCTTAATATTTATTTGATGATTAGAATATTTATTGTCTACTATGTTAAAATTTACAAGTCACGACTATGTTTAAGTGTTCAATTATGTTTTAATTAATTTTGCATCCATCAATTACATTTCGATACTTAGTAATTTTTCAACCCTTGCTTGAAACTTTATGAATTTACGTTGAAAATAAAAAGATCAAATGATAAATTGGTTGAGCACAATCGCTGTGAATTACAGCGCGACATTTTTTCAATTATCCTTAAGGCCTTTTTTTCATAGTAAAGTTTAAGCAATTGGTGACTCATCTCAATGAATTTTCAATGTTTCGTTTTTAATTCGGATCACTCCATTCAATTGTGAAAGCGGTGCCACCTCTGTAGTTACTGTCTGGTTCGATTTCAATCAATTTATTTTTATTTCATCATAAGCTACTCTAATTTTTCGACCGTTTAGTATTTGTAGAGAATTTTTTTTTTTTGAACAAATTGAAAAAAATTGATTTTGAATATTTGATAAATGTGAAAATGTTTATTTTACTTTTCTTTTTAACTAGATAAAGAGTGTATGAATAAATTCGGGAAATAGTGTGTGTGTAACAATCACACATAGTGTTAAAAGGATAATAGAAAGTAGCTTGGATACGAAAGTGGAGAGCGCCAAACGGAATCATGTCTGAAGTACCGAAGATACAAGTGTTTCGTCCGACGTGGGAAGAATTCAAACATTTCGATAAATATGTTGAATATATGGAATCAAAGGGTGCACACAAAGCCGGATTGGCTAAGGTAAACATCGACTTTTATACTATTTCATATTATCAAAAATGTTCTTATAATAAGCTCACGTTTTAATGATGTCAACGAAAGCAATTTAAAATGATAAAAAAAATACGCGATTCAATTCGCGATGTGAATTTATGATATGTGTACGCTATTAAATGGATAAAAATGAAACTCATATTTCTTTTGCATTTTTTTTTCTCTGTTCGCATTAGGTGATTCCACCTCCGGAATGGAAGCCACGCAAGAATGGATATGATATTGATAATATGTCGATAACGATTCCGGCGCCCATATGTCAAGTTGTAACCGGCAAACAGGGACTATATCAACAGATAAATATTCAAAAGAAACCCTTAACAATTCAACAATTCAGAGATCTTGCAAATACTGATCGATTTCAAACACCGAAACATTTCGATTATGAAGATTTGGAGCGAAAATATTGGAAAAATATCACATATGTTGCACCAATTTATGGTGCCGATGTTAGTGGAAGTTTAACGGATAGCGATTGCAATGAATGGAACATTAATCGATTAGGTACCATTCTTGATTATGTCAATGAAGATTATGGCATACAAATTGATGGTGTGAATACGGCGTATCTATATTTTGGCATGTGGAAAACAACATTTGCATGGCACACCGAAGATATGGACCTGTATTCAATAAATTATTTACATTTTGGCAAACCAAAAACGTGGTATGCCGTACCACCAGAATACGGACGAAAACTTGAAAAAATGGCCAATAAATACTTTCACTCGAGTTATAAAAGCTGTAACGCCTATCTGCGTCATAAAATGACACTGATCAGTCCACAAATACTCAAACAACATAATATTCCCTTTAATAAGGTAAATATAATGGTCACATTTTAAACATTTTCAACGAAAATCGTTCACTTCGAATCTTTATGCGTATTTATCATAACTATTCATTTCCAATCAGATTACACAAGAAGAGAAGGAAATTATGATAACATTTCCTTTTGGTTACCATGCTGGATTTAATCATGGTTTCAATTGTGCCGAATCGACCAATTTTGCTATGCCACGTTGGGTTGAATATGGAAAACGAGCGGTACAATGTTGTTGCAGGTAAATAATTTTTAACGCCAAATAAATGTAATCACACTTGATTTTTGAAAATATTCGTTCAATTTAATAATAATTTGCATTTGATTGTGTAGCTCTGATATGGTGAAAATATCCATGGACACATTTGTCAAGCGATTTCAACCGGACAAATATGATGATTGGATTATGGGTAACGATGTCGCTCCACATCCTGAAGATCCATCATCGGCAGCTAAACCAGCTCCACTTCCAAGCGATCAAGATATTTTAGTCAACAAAAAGTAAGTGTTTGCATCTATGCCATGAATCACCAAAAGTCATGTACATTTTTTTAATGCTAAATTCATTCAGTAATGATGAATTTCGTTTGTCCAATTTCAGTAATTCAAATGTGCCACAAAATGTATTGCAATCGTTAAAGAAGCAATGCAATCCATTATTGAAGAAATCGTTCAAGGAACGTAACCCAGATGTGGATATGGATGAAATACAAAATAATCCAAATGTTCCCGAAGATGTGAAGGCAGCTATTACTGGTGCATTGACACTCACACTGGACGAAGATGATGTGGATGATGGCGAAGCTGAAACTGCTGAAGATGAACTGCCGCCGGTCGATGGTTTGGAAACATTTGACGACGATTACATAATGGATATGTCAGAGGATGACGGAAAAAAGAGTCGGCGAAAACGTGTCGATGAGAATGATGAAGATTGGCTGACTGGCCGTTGGCGCAAAGTGGGAAAACCAAAACGATCAAAACGAAAGAAAAAACGATCGAAGAGTCAAACCGAAAATGGTACGGAAAATGGAAAACAAATGGGCGACAAAGAAAAAGTTAAAAAGAAACGATCGCGTAAATCAAACGATGCAAATATTTCAAACAATAGCACGTTAAACAGTAATTTGAATGGTACGTTGGATAGCATGACAAATACCACGATGAATAGCAGTACCTTGAACATTACAAATACCAGTTTTAGTGGATGTGAAAATATAAATAGTAGTCAAGATTCGATGACAAATAGTATGATCAATTCAAGCGGTTATGAGTCGATGCAAAAAGAAAAACATAAACAAAAGAAAATGCCGAAAAAACGTGATATTACGGAGAAACTGGTAAATGGCATCGTAAAAAAGACCAGTCGACGCCAATTTACATCGATAAGTGCGATAATGGCATGCATTGAATCGGTGGTACAAGGAACCGATGTATCGATTGGCGATGTTAAAATACCAGAATCTACGTCGGAAGTGTCAGTGAAAATTGAAACAATTGCAAATTATGAACTGTTCAAGGCACCAACAACACCAACACAAACCCCAGTCAAAAATGAAATTTTGACAAATGAAGGCGATAATCCGGGAATGATGATGACGACGACAACATCATTGCAATCGCCATCACCATCGTCTATCGAACCAAAAAAGAAGCCACGAAGGAGGTCTACAGCTGCAACGAAAAATAAAGAAGCGATGCACATGGAGAAATCGGAACAGGCCACACTTGGTTCAAAACCGATCATCAAAAAGGCTCAAACGAACGGAACATTAGCCAAATCGACTAGGACAAGTATGAAAACAGTCAAATTCCTTAGCTAAAACACAACAATCATTTCATTATAAATGTCCATTTCTAATTTATTGTTTTTCTGTTCTTTTTTTTCTTATTTATTTTTCTATTTTGGTTCTATATTTATTTTTTCTTTCGGTGTTTCTTTTACGTATTTTGTTTGGCGGCGCTTTATTAGATTGGACTGAAAATGAAAATGATGGCTCATTACCGTTCAGTGTTGCGATACGTCCATCAAAAGTGTCAACACAACCATCAACTAAATCAACCAATAGTAACACGTTCGAGGATGTATTCAAGCAGTTCACTCAACAACAAACTGATGTTAAGCATTCACAATCTCCAACAAAATTGGAGAAAAATACAACCGTAACTAAGGCAAAGAGTCCGCGCGAACCAAAAAAACCAAGACAACCGAAAGCACCACGCGAACCAAAATTAGGGAAAAAATCAAAGGCGTCCACCCAACCAGATTGTACAACGATTGGTTTACAGATTCAGATTCGTAATCCAATTGTTGAACCAACGCCAACGGCGGTGCCGTTGGACACTAATTTTGAGTCAACATATTCGTATAGCCAAGAGGAAATGAGTAAAACCGCACCGAATATGATCTCAGAATCAATGTCACCAGTAACAGCACCATCAAATATGCATCCACACACAGCTACCTATTATAATATGGACAGCAATACACAGATTGCGCTTGCCGATGATTACATCATATACGATCCCGTTCCCGATTCAGCCCAAGTCCCATCACATGCTCAAACCCTCAATATGACGCCCAACGAAAGCATAAATATTCCTCGACTAATGCATAATCACTCATCAATGAATCAGCATCCAAATCATCATCCAAATCATCATCCAAATCATCAAAATCATCACAATGTTGTACCAACAACAGCGACAACGCCACATCATCCACCACATCATCCATACGATATTCAATTGATAAATTATTCAGATCAAAAGAATTCGCCGGCACTGATTAGTCATTTCAATGTATCTCACACAAATGTTAGCAATACGGTGGCTTGCGATCAAGTCCATAACAGTTGGCGGACAGCCAATGAAATCATGAATTGAATAAATAAATAATAATGCCGATTCGAACATTTGGATCAAATGTTGCTATCGTTTGCGGCAAAACTGCAAATTAACTACCACAATATTGTGACAAACATCGATTCAACTACAAGCGCATTCCAATCTACCAACCAATATCTTCTTTTAGTCACCACTTCACACGCAACTTATATAGAGTTTTTTTTGTTTGTTTTTGCTATCTTGCATCCCCTTTGACAACTATTTAAATGCATGTAATTTTAACGATTTAAATTTTAAATGAAATATTCGGAATACACCGTATCAAAGTGAATAGAAAATGTGAGTTGAAATGATGTAAATGGATCAATATAATCGAGTATTAACATCAACCATTCAAGTAGCTATAGCTATATAGACACTTTTAAACAAGTTGACGATCACCTGTGTTGCGTTGAAAAATTATTTTTTTAGAGAAACGGAATTTCATACAAATGGCCATTGTGTTTATTCACCAGCATAATAATTAAGCTTACTTACACCGAATTCATATTACAACAAACAAAACATCATACACATATAATGAAGAAAATTATCGATTAATTTTTAGTTCAGTTGCAGACATTATTTTTTTGGACATTTTTCGATTCAGATTAAATAACTCATTAATTTATGGCAAAAATTGTATTTATTTTGAAGAAAAAATCAAATCGACGATGAAATGTATTTACTGTTACAAAAGGAAAATTCAACGTAAACAGATTATGTTGAAATTAATAAATTATATATGTTTGTGATTTTTTTCTAATGAAATTAATAAGGAGAATGTAATTATAAAAAATTAGAATTGTAAGAATTGTTCAAACAGATACACGGATTTTACTTTATGTATACAAACAATATTCACACATAACACCCAAAAACACACACGTATATATAGCGTTTGTCTTTTTACAAAATGCCGATGCTATTGTTTCTAGACTAGATTTAAGAATGCAAATCAACAAAGAATAACAAGTTTGTTTACAATTGTTTGAACAACAATAAAAATAAATCTAGTGTCTATCTGTTTACAAGATACAAAAGAATCACAGCTTCGAATAAAAACTGCGTCACCGTTGCGCATCATATTAATTATTACAAAACAAAATTAATAAACAAACAAACTATGAAAATAAATGGGGTTTACTTTACATATTACTTTCCAACGGCTAACCGAATTCATTTTAATTTGAAATACATCGATCGAAAGATCCATATATTCAACATCTATAGCTCCACTTAAATTCGTGAGATTTCCGATAGAGGACACCGCATAACACTTCTCATTCAATGACAATTGACATTGACAGAGTGAATTAAATGTTTTGAAGGTAAATATCGTATACAATTGTTTTTCACAGTTCATTCGTATCAAATCTTGTGTAAGGCCATTGAATCTTCCAGTCAGCGATGACTGAAAGGACTAAAGAATTGACACATTCGCTTCGTGTGCGTGCTTTTGATTCATAGACAGTTTTGCGATCGGAGACAATGCTTAATTTTATGAGTATTGCATAAACAAATTGTTTTTGCAAACGACAGCTGGGTGTGTTAAAGAGATAAATTAGAAAGACACAAAGAGTTTAAGCGATGGCATCAGCATCGAGCAGCAGTGCTAAAAATCTATTTAATGATTCGAAACGTCGTTTAGCCGATCGAGTTGCAGGCACCGTGAATAATGTCGCTTCCGTTGGACGTCAAATTGTTCGAGGTTCACGATCCAATGATGTATGTATCATATACAAATTTGTTAAGTCATAGCCAGTTTTGAAATCTTCATCATCATATTCTTGATTATTCATAATTTTTTTTCTTTTTTTTCTTTTTGTCAATTGACTCATATACACAAACGATTGTTTCTAAATCGTTAGATTCTAATGCAAGCCGCGAAGAATTTTGCACAACAAGAGGCCACCATGGAAAATACCTATCAAAATCTAAAGAAAATGGAATTGCTGCGCCAGCACATGGGCTATCAATGTGATTGCATCATTGAAAATTCGCAGAAAATTGAATTTCTTAAAGAACAAGTCGAAGCAATGGAGCGATGACATTTCAGATCTCATTTATTTTGTATGTGATTGACCGAAAAAAAACCGTAACATTAAAGTAATCATATGATAAAACCGTATAAAATGCGTTTTTCTCACAATAAATTTATTAATAACATCGTTCAAACAGTGAAAGCGTCGAGCAAAAATTGAGTAGCATAGTCGCCAAAAAGGTGGGTATATTGCTTATGCTTATGCGACAGAGAAATGGATAGCCACACATTGTCAAGTTAAATTGGAAATGTATTAAGACGCTTCACATTTGATGTGTAATAAAGATTTTTAATTAAAAATGATGAGAAATTCCCTATTTTTGCTGCGACATAAGAGCGAGTAAGCGAGATAGAGTGAGTTTATGAACGGAACGTAGAGAGATGAAAAATGAGCTTTGAACGGTTAGTTATTGCCATTTTATAGCTTCATGCTGGTGCTTTCATTGAATTTACTTCGTTTTGGTTGTTGCTTTTGTTGTTTCCTTTTTTTCGTTTTTCTTGTTTTTTGTTCTAAATCCATTCAAAGTTTTACTACGTCTCATAATGCGTTTTGATTATCTGATTTCATGGCAGATAGTATCTGCCAGATAGTTGCATGCGTCCAGTAATGGAACGACTTTTGTACACTTCATAAAATTTCGTCACGCTACACTTTTTAATTGACTACGAATTAACTCAATCGATAGCGCAAGTGTGAACATGAATATGGTTTGAAAAATCACTCTTTCAACAGCGACAATTGGATGAGATTGGGCTCATGTGTGCGATGCGTGTTGCATGAGGGTGAATACGAATTTAAGTTTTAATCGGAAATGAGAATTTTTCTGCAGCAACAGCAACAAAAACCAGCAAGTTCATCTCTTTGAATGTTTTTTTCATGCCTTAGTCGATAGCATTGCTTATAGTCGGATTCAATGGGACATAGTTCTCATTTTTTTGGATGATCGCCATTAAAATGGTTGGAGTTTCCAGCAGCTAAGCGAAACAATAAACACCGAAACAGACAAAATAGACAGCCGAGGATTTCGGAATGAAGCAAATGCGAATGCGAGTGCAAAATTGTGAATTAAGCCTGGTTAAGCTAAAATAAGAGGAATAAATTGAAAAACCAGAAAACAAATAGACGGAGACATGCAAGTACATCTTGCAGAACGTTAAGTGAAAGTATTGAAAGCACATGGTTCTTTAAAAGGCAAAAAACGAATAAATGTGATTTGTTGCCTATCGAATGGGATAACGGCGAATGAGCGCCACAAACGGCATGGAGAACGATGAAAAAACGTCCGTTTGCGCGCTCTGCAAATGATGTGCATTCGACGACAAAACTACAAAATACCATCGAATAGAAATAGACTGGAACAAAAGAAAAACAAATATTCGCGAGGCAGAAAAGCTCAATTACTTGCTAACGTTAAAATCCCCAAATAACCCAATACACAGACAGATTGTCTGACTGTTTGCAATGTGTACGAATCGCATTATATGTATACACATATATCGAACTTCAATTTTGGTGTTGTTGGGCTTTGTTTCTTGCTATGAACATTTTATTTTTTTCTTCTATTTTTTTATTTTTATGTCCATGTTGTATTTTGCTCGATTCGTATATTTTTTCTCTTCTTTTTCAAACATTCTGTCATTCTATGCGCTTCGCTCGCTTTACACACCAAAATCAAATACACGAAAGAAAAAAAGACCGTAATGTTTCGCGAGATCGCAAGCGTGTGTTTGTGAAATGCATTTTTGGTGCATTGAGCGTCGTCATAGAACACCACATTGAACAAAAATGAGCAACAACAGGGATCGCATCGAGCGACCAACGAACCATCACGGAACAATGAAAGAGAAGGATAGAGAGATATAGATAGAAATAGAGATAGAGAGAGATAGAGCGAGGGGGAGAGAGAGAGAGAAATCGGAGCCACCAAAGCAATGAAGATAGGGTTTAAAAAGCGCTGTCGTGCAATTGTCGTTTTCGTCTATATATTTGTGTCTATGATACAGCCGCGCCGTACGCCGTCTATCTCGTATACGATATTATTTGTACGCCATGAATGCTACTGTTAAGCTGCTTGTCGTTTATTTTTAGTGCACATTGAAAAATTATTGCAATCATTTGCCATCCGTCGAGATTATTTTATTTATTTCATGCTTTGTTTGATTTTTTTCCAAGTTTTTTATATATGCATATATACATGTGTGTCGTCGTTGTTGTCATCGTCATATTCATTCTCGTTGGCGTTACTACTCCTCAGTTCAAAGGCTGTCTTTGTATTTATGGGCGATGCGAGTGTTTTTGAATATACTTTTTTGTTATACACAAAACTCCCGTTTCATCGACTGTATGTTCGATACGAGTTGTTTTTTTCTCTCTCTTCATACGCACATGGCCGTTTCCTTCTGGAACGCTTTTTTATGCATTGTTATTCCTCATAGTTCATATAGTATATGTAGCTGTCAGTAATCTGTTCGGTTGTTGTGTGTATTGTTTTTTTTTAATGCTGAAACTGCAGCTAGATGCAAATTATACGCCATAAAATTTAAAAAACGCACCAGGCCAATGTGTCACTGAAAAAAGCCCAAACTTTAAAAATTGAAAATGCACAAAATGCAAATTTATTTTCCACAAAATACTTATCGCCGGGACCGATTACTGATGATACTCCTTTTATCGACATTGTCACTTTGAATCAGTGCAGTTCGTTAGATGGATTTCGCCTATTTTTGGTTTTGTTTTGTGGAGAGTATACGTTTTGTAAATTGTCGATATTGTCTAGTGACTGATCATCATAATTATGCAGTGCGCCAAGACAAATCCATTGGCATAGCAAAAATGTTTCTTCTCTTTACATGCGAATTGAAACATTATTAATGAATATATTAAATGTAAAGTATAATCTTTTCAGCCGTCATCACATCGGTTTTGTGGAAAAAACATTATGGTTAGGCTCATTCAATGTATATATTTTTAGAGATATTACATCAATATCGTCTGATGTGCATAAAAACGGTACAATAGATGTGTGTGCGTGTTCAATCACAAATCAAGTGGAATCCGAGGTGTCAACGCAAACCAATGAATTGCGTCCAATGAACGTTCATATAACTGTCAGTTGTTTTTTGATTATTTATTGAAAATAAATTACAATTAAAATGGCCAATTCAATGCTATCGCCACAAATTCAACGGTAGATTTTTTTCGTTTCGCTTCGTCTATATATCCTTTTAATTTCGCGATTTATGTGATTTTTTTCTGGTGCTGAATAGTGGCGTGTCATTAAATCAAGCTTTTCTAAATCATCGCTTAAAATGAGCATTAAACTATCAGCGCGAAAACTGGTTTTTGTTCTCTGTGACCAATGTTTTATTTTGAATATTTAAAACCGCCATCATATGCAAAAAAAGTGTTCAACATCCAGAAATTTCTCATTGAATTCGTTTTTGCCGTACTTTGCTCAACCACAGCAAGAGAGTGCAAAAAATGAACAAATTATTATGTTTTATGCTACATTTTTCTCTTAAAAAAATATCTATATATTGTATAGACTTTGGTCAAAAGCGGAAAAACCAGTCTTTCACATAGTTTCTATTGTATTCGGATAAAGTAAGTAAATTTTCATACGAATGTTGTCGTATAATATGTTTCGTGCATATGCCAAAGATGCAATAATACAAGCACTACGTATGTACTTGATAACAAAATAAATGTTTTAAACGAAAATCATTGGAAGTGGAAGATGGCTTGAAAATGGTGTTGAAAAGTTTTCGATTAATTTTAAATATATGCATGACCAAAATCCTTTTGAATCATTGAAAAACAAAATATTTGCAACTTAAGTTTGTCAAAAACGCTCTTTCGCTAAAATACGCAGAGAAATTGAATTAACTCTTAATTTTATTTGGTGATTTTCGATTTATCTTTAAACTAGCAGCTCCGAAACTAATCTATGATCAAACCGAAGTTGCACGTTTTCAGCTGGCGAAAATATGCAGGGGTTTCTATTAGCCTTTTTCTCTCGTTTTTCTCAAACACTTGATTGCGATTTTAAACTTTGACATGGTATTTCGATTCTCGGACTTTATTGAAACAGACAGAATCAAATTGAATGTTTCTTCTTTGAAAAAAGATACCAAGTTTTAAAAAAGTGTACGATTGTGCTATTCGCCACCAGCAGTGTGAAGCATTTGGACACTATCAAACGGAAATCACAAAAGTCTTGTTTTATAGAGTGAAAACTATTTACAAAAACACGAACTTAACACCAGCTAAAAACTATTCTCTCCCTTATGGAATATTCAATGGAAACCATCAAAATACCACACAAAAAAATATGTACATCATATACACCTACACCAAAAACGCCATATGTGTGGCGATGAATCCAGAAAATACCGCATGACATAATTTACTTGTATTCATATAAATAGTTTGTATGCATAAAAATGCACTGAAAATTTAATAATCCGTTTTCAATCAAAAACAAAAAGAGCGAAAAATCAGAATAATGCATAACTGCAAATTTACTAAAACGCTACACTTTTCATTGAAATATCGATGAATTTAATATCAAATAAGAAACGTCTGACGAGGTGAATAGCGATTGACGAAACCAAAATGTGAAATTAAGTAAGTGTATATTAAGTTTTTTATTCACAGTACAAGGAAAAATTATCTATCATTTATTTTTGTCATAAAATTGATATCAGACATTTTGTGTTTCACCTCGTCAGAGGTTTTTAATTTGATATAAGTAATTTTGTGAGAGTAATTTTCCAAATTAAAGATTCAAAACATCTCCACACATGAATTTTAATAATTTTGAAATACAATTAAAATATGGACTTTTAGGTTATTTTTTTTTTGGCTCCAAATGTCATGAATTATGGCTCATAATGGGGACGGCCAATTTTCAGAGGTGTGTGTGGTATACACTTTTTTATCTTTGAGTTGAGGCATAAGTCGATGAAACTCTCAAAAGAAACTATGGAGTCTTTTTCGAGAAAATATCCGTTATGTGCCCCGGCCAGACGGTCAAATTTTGGCCACCTGAAATTGAAATTTTTAAGTCGCAATTGGCACCAGTCGATAGCTTACTTAAAGACCTTTCCAACGAATATGCATATGTCACGTATGGGTACCACAGCGATTGTTTGAAAAATTGCCATTTTTGGCCAAATTTTCGCTATCAAAGCCATATCTCGAAAACAAGAATTTTCTGGGATATGAGCTATGCAGCATTTTATAGCTTACACTTGGGCCAAAAATCGGTGAAATTTTCAAAAAAAAAATAATCGTTGAGTTTGTTTTCGAGAAAATTGCCTTTTTGTGTCCGAACGAACGGTAACTTTTTGGTTTTTGGCCAATTTGGCCACCTCACATTGAAATTTTAAAATTTGGATCGAAAATGGCACCATTCAAGACCTTTCCAACGATATGAATACTTCCGGGTTGTGTCACATGGAGGCAACTCGGTGATCGTAGGGAAAAAAGTCAAAAAGTGACTTTTGGAGTCCGGCCACGGCCAACATGTCTTAGTTTTTTATGTACTTTAATCACAGAAAAATTCAAAAAGATCAGAATGGAGTACGCAAAAATGGCCACAGACATTTTTAAAATGCTGAAATTTTCGAACAGATTGGTCGATTTCGACGGTTAGGGGGTCGTTGGAAAGGTATTGAGCTCTAGAATCAGAATATCGATGTTTCGATAACGACCTCATTTAGTGCCATCTATGGCCGTAGAACTGAATTTTGACCCTTTTCTTGAAACCTAACTAATTGATACCAAATAGCTTTAGTTGAGCTATTTGGTATCATTTAGAAGAGCTATTCGGTACCAATTAGCTTTGCTAAATGATATCATTCAGCTCCCGAACATTTTTCTTCTGAACCCCTCAATTTTGACAAAATGATTTATGTCTTTCTCACTCATTGTTAAGTTGAACTACAACAAAACATGGTGCTTCAAATGAAAAGTAAAATTCAAAAGCAAAATTTAATGGAAACATATATTGCGAAAGATATTTATTATTTATTACATTTTTAGTTGTCACAAAAATTAAGCACGCAACAAAAACTCAAAGATTCTCTTTCTCCCAAAATGGAAAAAGTTTTTATTCACATTCTTTTCCCTTATCTAATATCTAGCGAATGCATTCGACACACACACACACGAAGTGAAAAAAAAACTTTTTGTAAACTTTCGATTCTCTGTGTTTCTCAGTAATTTTAGTGAACTTTGGTTGTGTTCTGACACTTTTCTAACTGATTCTGATAGTTTAAATGTAATGGAATCGTCCGTGTGTATTAGATGGAATCGGAAGCCAATCGGAAAGTTATCGTGCAAGGCGTGAAAAAGAAGGACGAGCTGTTGAGTACACTTGCACTGATTAGTTGCTCTCATAATGCGATATTATCGTTTGGCCTGTTTTTAACTATGCCAGCATATAGTTTATAGAGTAGTCGCGAGCACAAAGAATCGGTATTCCGGGTCTTTTTTCAGTATTCTTCTGTGATGATGTTATTGTAGCTGCTAATGTAGTTATTGTTATTGTTTTGTTGTTATTATTGTTATTGTTTGTGTATGAGTATGTACATATACGTATGTATGTGGTGAGATTTCATTTGCCCCTTGCCGGCATATAAGCCGAATGTTAATCATGGCTTTGGTTCGTTAGAACATAAAATGATGAGCACATAAAAACGGAAGAGAAAATGAACAGATACGTGCATAGTGTGTGATGCATAAAGGGGAAAGTTTAATTGGCACTAGAGCAAGCGAGTTCGGAGTTCGAGTTCGATGTGAAATATTTGCACGAACCAAATGAAAAACGCACATCCCAATGATTCAGCCACTTGTCGTCGGTCATGATATACGTACGGTATATGTATGATTTGAGCTTTGTGGTGTTTGGCATGCAATGGCATCATCGATTTCCACCGTGCCAATCGCTCTCATATGGACGAATCTCATTTTTTGATGCATCACTTAAATCACCTCATTTGAGGGAAACTTTGTTTGTGTCAGCGTTCGTTCATTTCGGTAAACGAGTTAAGCAGTAGTACTGTGGTAATAATGGTGTGTATTTTACTTGCTTAATGGTTATACATGTCGTCAACGCACTACACACTTTTCACGTTCAATATCAAAAACCGACATGCAGATGCGAAAACGCGCGTCAAACCTTAGCGCTCTTTGTTTAACAGCAACTATACGCTTTTAGTAGAGAAGCGTAAAGTGTGAGAGAGAGATGGAGATAGTGTTTTGGGCTTTTGTAATGCGATGAATTCAATTTATGGTATTGGAGATCCGCAAATGTAGAAATAGAATGATGTTTGTATATAAGTTCCTATCAACTATGGTTGTTTCTGAAACAAAGCCAAAAATGATGCATGTACCAACTGAGAAATAGAATGAGAAAAAGGAGCGACAGAATAAACTCTTAACGTATATGAATGTCCAAGAATGAAAGTGAGACTTCTACTCAGAATCTACATGCTGAAGATTTTTTCTCAACTTTTCTGAAGGTATCTTTGTTTCTCAACTTTGTTCCTATGTTGTGATCTCATAAAAAGCGTAAAAATTAGTCTTTTTTTTAACTCGTGACATCAAAACCAATTTTTTCTATTCGTAACATCAAAATCAATTTTTTTTATTCGTAACATCGTAAAAAAGCATTTTTAATTGAAACACACGGCAAGAAAGAAGCGATAAGATTACTGCCTAAAATGATAAAAAAATAAAATTCACGTATAGTTGGCGACACATTCTATGTAATAAGCGTATACTTTCCACTTAGTCCGTTGCAACGGAAAATAAAGAGTCTTACGGGAGTAAGACGAACTTTTCCGCACGGTGGTAGTTGCGTATTTTATTAAGAAAGTTCAAAAAAATATTTGCTCGATTCTTCAAGTCTTTCAAGCGGCGTAAAGTTCGAGACCAAAAAATATTTTTCAACTTTGGCAACGAAATATTCTTTAGCAGAAGTACCCGAGAAAAGATTTTTCACACTTTCATGATGAACCCATTTGTACGACATTTGAAAGTATTCTATTTTCTAACAAAATACTATAAAAATATGTCTGACGTTAATTTTGCCATTAAGATTATTTTTGAAACACTTTTCATAACTAAAGTCACAACAAATTTGGATTTTTGTATGGAAGCCATGTCTGTATGCTACCTTAATGGCGTGAAACTTTGCACAGGTTATTTTTTTCACAAATAACATTCGGAGGGTTTGGAGAAATTTCAACCAAAATCAAGAGTACCTCCCATACAAAATATTCGTTTTTGAGCCAATTGAAAAATTTTTAGGGGAGGTACCCCTAATTTTAATTGAAATCTCTTCAAATTTTCAGAATGTTATACTTTTGTGTAAAAAATAGTCTGTGCAAAGTTTCACGTCATTGAGGTAGCATACAGGCATGGCTCCCATACAAAAATCCAAATTTTTTGTGATTTTTTCAAGGAAACTGTATTAAAAATTGATTGTATCTCAAAACTAACGGCAAGTTCGGTTTTCTGGTGCCAAAAAACCCCCCAATACATATTTTTGAGTGTTTAAGTCTACATTAAGTATGACTTTTGGACGAAAATTGGACTCTTTTTCATAGGTATCACTCCAGGCATGGAATTTTTTTCCATCAACCAAAGTCGCTCAAAATCTGATGATTTCTATTCCTGGGGACCCCCAATCATCCCGTGAAGTCAGATTTCAAATAACTTTTCTGGGTGGTGAGAAAATCGATGGACAAATTTTGCGTACGACGTACGACGTGGAAGCGACCCACAACAACCATGCTCAAAACGGCCTGATTCGGGTTCTCTGACCTCAGAAACGTCCAGAAAACATGTTTTTGAGGTTTCGTAAATTTTGACCTATTGCAATACTTTCCCCTTTCACACTAGGTGTGTGCGGAAAAGTAACAAGTTTGCATAGAATGCAGCGCCAACTATATGTGAATATTATTTTTTATCGTTTCAGGCAATAAATCTATGGTTTTCTTATGGCTTCTTTTTCAAAATGTAATACCAAAACAAAATTTATTGTGTCTCATTTCAATAAAATTTGCGTTGGTACTACAATTCTAGTGGTGAGATCTAAAAGAACGCAAGTTTATTCGATTTTGTCGCAATAAAGGAATGTAAGTTTTTTCATGGTTCAAAGTTTTTAAAGGAAAGTATGTATTTCGGCTGAATTAGTTGTTGAAAAAGAAATGCATGTTTTGCGCCGAATAAATTTTGAAAAAAGAAAGTATGTATTTCGGCTGAATCAGTTGTTGGAAAAGAGATGCATGTTTCAGTGTTTTCGTTTGGATAAAAGAACGTAAGTGTCTTTGTTCTGGAAGTGGGCTTTAGTGGATCCTCAGGATCGTTCAGAACCGCTCCTAGTTCTGGAAGTGGACCCTCAGGATGGGCCAGGGCATTGTCAAACCATAGTCTGGTCCATCCTGAGGATCCACCAAAACCCACTTCCAGAACTGGGAGCAGTTCTGAACAATCCTTAGGATCCACCAAAGCCCAATTCCAGAAAAATACGTTATAACATGCATCCCTTTTTTAACAACTGATTCAGAATCATTTACTATCCTTTTGCAAAATTTATTTAGTACGAAACATGCATTCCTTTATCAACAACTGATTCAGCCGAAAAACATACTTTCCTTTTACAAATTTTTTTCGGTGTAAAACATACTTCCCTTTCAGTAAGACAGAATTGGCCAAACACATACATTCCTTTTCCAAAATTTAAGGCGAAAAAAATACATACGTTCTTTTAGATCTCACCCATAGAATTCAATAAAATCTTCAAGATTTGTTACACATTTCTATGTTCTGAGTAGAAGTCTCACTTTCATTCTCGGGCAATCATATATAATATATATATATATATGTGTGTGTATGAGAGAGAGAGAGAGAGAGAGAGAGAGAGAGAGAGATAGGGAAAAAATCAAACCGAATAATAAAACGTGGAGAAAAGTGAGCAAACGAGCAAAAACAATGAAAGCAAGCATTCAAAAAATGCAAGAGAAAAAGCAGCAAAAAGAAGACGCATTACTTCATGCAGCAAACCACATTCGTCGACCGATGAGCATACAAGCACTACACAAATATGTGCATCAAACAATATATATGCACAGAAAGATGAGAATCGGCAGCGGGAAGCGACTGCTGAATAGAGATTGAGAGGGCATACCCTAACAATGGCCTTTTATTGATGTATATCGTAACCAATGGTTTTGAAGGCAGCCATTCATCCTAAGAGCGTGAATCATCGCTGAAAATTTGTCAGTTGTCGCTTTTTTTGCTTGAGTTATTGCTGCTATTGCTGCTTTTGCTGCTGTTATTCTCTATATAATATAGTATTGTTGGAAATTCGACGAAGCCTTTGCAGATTCAACGAATTACCTAAAAAAAACTTTTCTTAGTAACAAAATGCTTCACTTTATTCGACCATATAAATTTGTATCAAAATTGATTTTCCTCTTTGCCGCTTTTCAAATGAATGAAAAATGTGCTAAAATCACTTTTGTAACGTTGATTCGAAACAATTTGAAATGGAAGATACCATATATATGAAAGCAAAAACGTTACAATCTGGATCAAATTCCATGTATTGGCATCGATCTGATACATCAAGAAAGTGTTTCGTCGAAACAATTCGATGTTAACTTTGATTTTCTACATCGCATAAAATCGGCTCCAATACAATTGCAAGTTGCATGTATGAAAGTGAATGTTTTGCCGAGAAAACCAAATTATATCTGTATCCGGTGGCGATGGTGATTGAAATCCAAGTAGAACCAAAATGCATTTCGAATGAATTTTAAATTTCCAATGTGAATAATAGAAATAGAAATCGAAATATGTGAACAGTTGAATTCATTCCAAATGTGAAAATAGACTCAAATATTTGACTGATAGAGGGATAAACGCAATTCTTAACATCCATCGATGCTTGTGTTTTTGGATAGCTCAAGAGCAAATAGACAATAGCAGAAAAGGTTTATTGACGATTTAAAGTCAATCTGCATCTACAAATCATCGTAGCTTTTGCTATTATACCTGGAAAGTTCGCCTCTATTTTCACTCCCTTTGTGTCTAATTCCATTTCGTGGAATACCGATGATACCTTTTGCTGTTATGTGTGTGTGTGTGTGTGCTGCTGGTTTTGCGATTTCATTGTCTTATTTGTGCCGCTTTTTTGCTGTACTTTAGCCATCAATTGCCAATGAATTTGATGGCAATGACTAAACGCCTCTGATGAATAAATACATCGGGCCATTAACTGAATCACGTATATAACCTAATTTTCTTTTGTTCTTTTCTGGACGAGAGAATGCTTGAACAACTTATACTGCCTTCACGTGCAAAATGTACATGCACAACGGCTGGCGGTAACCATTCCTATACTTTTTCTGGCTCCATCTCTCTCTCTCTCTCTCTCTCTCTCTCTCTCTCTCTCTCTCACACATACACACATTTTCTACCTTTATCTAGATGTCAAGTGGTATTTTCGGTGCGCAAACCCATTCTACATTATTCAATGTCTGAGTTTGAACGAGAGGAGCGAAAGAATAAACGTGTATCTATGTTCGCTTCCCTGTAAATTGCAAAGGCACACGAGAAAATTGCTAGCACTTTGCGACGTAAAAGCATTAATCAGTGTACAAAGTTCAGACGGCACATAATATCGTTGTTATTGGCTGTGTAAGTGAGATTGAGCTTGATGCTTCATTTTATTTCAACGCTTGCTTTTTTCTCTTTGCTTCGCCTGATCATATTTGGTGCGTATGTGTGCACATCTTCGCACATTTTTTTCTTCTCTTCATTCATTTATTTCTTATGTACATTTATTGATTCATTTAGATGTATGTGCACATTAGGGTGGCCCAAAAAAATAAGTATTTAATTTTCAACATTCCAGGCCGGTTATATCATATTCGGGACCTAGAAACACGATATGGACCGTTACTTTGTTCAATTGGAAAACCCAGGCGCTACAAATCCATTTGGTAAATTACTCGGCGGGCCATTTTGGTGACATTTGAAAGTCTTCTAATTTCTTAAAAAATTATGTGAAAAATAGATAGTGGTTTTTTGGTACGATAAAACTGAATCTGACGTTAATTTTGCGATACGACCAATTTTTAATACATTTTTCATACAAAAAATGTCGATTTTGTATTTCAAATGTCACCAAAATAGCCAAAGTAACGGTCCATATATTTTTGGGCCCCGAACATGATAAAACCGGCCTGGAATGTTGAAAATTAAATAATTATTTTTTTTGGGCCACCCATACATGTATGTTCTCCTTTCAATTTGATCCTATTACGACTAATACAATTTTTACCATTACGATCACACCTCAATATTTGGTTTCAAAAAAAAATTCACTTTTTGTGTATGTGATGGATTGCCAAATGTATAAAATAATAAAATGTCTTACATCCGTAAGATGAACTTTTCCGCACTGTGATCCACAACATGCATTTATTACAAATCTTTTACTCAAAGAATTCACGAGAAAACTGAATCTGACATTAGTTTTACGATACGAATAATTTTTGAAGCACTTTTCATACAAAAACTACTAAAAATGGGAATTTTTGTTTCGCAGCCATGCCTATATGATATCGTAATCATATGAAAATTTGCAGAGGTTATTGTTTTCACAAAAAGTTAACATTCTGAAAGTTTGAAGAAATTTCAATGCATATTAAGGGTACTTGAGCGAAAAATCCAAAATTTTGTTCGGAAGGTATTATGCGTTGAAATGTCTTCAAACTCTCGGAATGGTATTTTTGTGCGATAAAAATAACCTGTGCAAAGTTTTAGCTTATTACGATATCATACAGGCATGGCTTCCATACATAAATTCAATTTTTTGACATTTTTGTATGAAAAGTATGTCGAAAGTTATTTGTATCGCAAAACTAACGTCATATTCGGTTTTCTCGTACCCAGAAACCCCCCAATACATATTTTTGTGTGTTTAAGAATACATTAAATATCACTTTTGGAAGAAAAATTGAATTTTTCCCATGGATGGCCATGGGCATCACACCAGACATGACACTTCACTCTGTCAACCAAAGTCGCTCAAAATCTAATGGTTTCTATTCCTCGGCACCCCCAATCATCCTGTGAAGTCAGATTTTGAATTACTTTTCTTGTTTGAAAGTTATCGTGTTAACAAATTTTTGCGTACAGGATACGGGATACAGGGTACAGGGTACCACGCACATACATTCGGACATCGAAAAAACGGTAGATTCGTGTTCCCCGGCTCCTAAAATACCCAGAAAACATGTTTTTTGAGGGTGTTAATTTTTCTACCGATTCCAGTACTTTACCTTACACACTAGGTGTGTGCGGAAAAGTAAAATGCCGACCACTTTTTTTCCTTGATTTTTCTGTCGCCTGTGAAACATCATCAGACATTAAATAATGTGTTCGGATAAAAGAACAAAAGTGCGTGTTTGTTGAAAAATCTTATTTTTGGTGATTAAATCACAAGCACAAACTACGAATGACTCAAAACTCAAAATGCTCGACTTTAATAACAGGTTCCAAACTACGACTAAATGCTGGCACTATTATCTGATTGACACTAAAGCAACAATAATGCTGTCTTTATTTGGTTTACTGTCTCGTTGGATCATCGCATACAATCCCATAAATAACGTGAATTTATATCTGTTACCAATGTTCTTCTATCGCACTCTTAAATTTTACGTTATTCATTATCAAATCATTCGATGCACACTTGCTCTGGTCTCTGTATGGAACAATTTATTTTTTTCTGGTTTCTTCTACTGTTCTGCATGTTCTTGTCATCTTTCAATATCCGGCTTTTGTGTTACAACCGACTTACAACATCGTTGAAGGTGCCATTTTCCTCACTTTTTCTCTCTTTCTCTCCGTTTTCCATCGTTTAATACCTTTGTACATATTTATTAACTCTGTAAAGATTTAAACGATTCTCTAAAGTTAAACATTGTATGCTTGAATTGCATACATTTACCCTGTCACTCGATCTATGTGCGCGCGTGCGAGTAAAAAAAAAAGTGTTTCAAAGCTCTTAAGACTTAAGTAGACATCAAATACGTTCTATATATTTTTCTTTTTTCATGAATACAGTAGCATGATAGCACGAGAAAAAAAACAAATACACACAGAGTGTATATTAAACGAGCAAAATGAACAAATTGAGAAAAATCCACAAAGAAACAGCGTATAAAAAGAACACGAGAAAAATGTGAAGTAAGAGAGAGAGAGAGAGAGAGATTGTGCTTTCATTTGTTGCATTTTCGAATGAATTGAAGCAGGTATTTAATGATGTCAGAAAAAGGACTAAAACCCCAAATGGAAAACTAAAAGCACAAACCAAATTGAGAATAATTCGATGCACGTTCCATGAATTTCGATCGACACACACTAAAACTTGTATTTTACCCGTTGATTGCCAGAGATTTGCATTGATTTAAAAAAAAGAGACATTTTTTAAATCGAACGATGCGATTTTGTCTCAATCGTCTGTTCGATGTCCAAATACTTACCTCGACTATCGCCTTGGCATCGTACTACTACTTTACTTTCTTTTTCCTTCTTCGCTTTTTTTCCCATTCTATAAATTTCTTATTGGATTTCTAAGAGATTTTTTTTTTCATTCGTTCTGTCTTTCTCTCTATCTTTCTGTGTTTCGTTTCCATCGTTTGCTCCTTATGCGCGTCCGATTGCGAAGGATTACAAAAATTTAATTAAAATTTTCACAAAAAGAAAATTTTCAAATGACGTTCCACTTTTCTGTCGAAAAGTTTTATTTGCACAAACTTTGCTCATTGTTTGTGCTCGTGCTTACGCTTTCACACAAACATATATCGAACGTGTTTGGGGTGACCAAGAAAGCGAGCGGCTTCGACGAATCGACGAATAATGACAGAATTGATGATCTCACGGTATGGATGATGCTCTTTACTATAAACTATTTTCAAACTGTGGGATTGACACCCATGAACGTTTGAAGTAATATAAAAATCTACCTTTTTTCCTTCCTCTCGCCATCTACAAACGCCAATCGTCCGTGGATCTTCTTTGCTTTTCATAAGCATTTTCTTGTTCTTCATTGCGTGTGCAATGTACATAGAATAAAATGCTATTAAGAGCATTTCTATAGACTTTTAAATTGTAAAAGTTGTGTTTGCTCACTGTTACGCAAACACTAAATGGAAAAGAATATGAACAAAAACACCTGAAGTGGTTCGTTTTGTTCGGTGAATCTAGTGCAAATGCACAATTTATTTCGAGCGTTGTCGCTATCGTCGTCGCTTTCGCTATTCGCAATCGTTGTCCGTTAGTCACAGTTGAAATGTAGTCTCACATTGGCTTGAGAGCTGTAGTAGCGGTAGCAGCGGCAACAGCAGTGTCGAATAAAACAAACTACACAGAGAGAGACAAAGCAAATTCTCGTTTGGTAAGTATCTGTCTGCTGCAAGGTCTGCTGTTCGTCTTTTATGGGGATGCGGTTCAATTTGCAATTTTTGGTACGCTTCGGTGCGTTCAAAGTGCATTCGGTCGACGATTCATCAAGAACTGACATGAGAGCATCTCAATTTATTCATGACCCCAAAATGAATAGCATTGCATTTAAATGCCGCCAAATGTAACCGTTCCCCAGGAATCTTGTGTTGTATCTCAACGAAAGCTCAAACCCGTGTAAAATGTGAACTGATGCAGAGCGCGAATGAACGAGAACAGACGATGACGGACTGAAAGAGATAGGAGATCTACGAGTTCTGTCACGGTGCGCCATTTGGATGTGGTTTTATCAGATTCCCGCTAAAATACATTTGCAATCCACACTCACCAAACTTTATAAACTTCGCTACTTCAAATGGACTTGGTGTGGTTGCATTGGGTCGTGTATGTACAAAGTATTCAATAGTTCTCTCTTTCCCACTATAAATTGACTGAAATGACTAAATTCAATATTTAAAGTAAGTGTTGGTAATTTGTATATCATTAAAATTTTATTCATATATTTAAATTTTAAACAATAATTGATAAATTTTTTTTTCCTGTTTTTTTTTCATCTTCAATTATTCACCACTTTTGTCTGTCTTTCTCGTCTATTTTTTAGACTGACTTTCAAATGTTTTTTTTTGTTTGCAATTTTTTTCACATTTCGTCTTCATTTTTCTTTGTTTATCTTCTAAAAACAATGAGATACATGGATACAATTTATTTAATTAATTCTATTTAAAAATGTATACAAGTTTTTACGTTATTTCAAGAGTTATTACAATTTTTTTTTCTTTTAAATCGGTTTTATTTCTGTTTTGTATTGATTAGAATTCAAACTGTCATATGACTGCGAGAACCATCATGGGTAACAAATATATTCTATAAAGTGACAAAGACTAGACAAATTCCAACGGAAAGCGAATATTTTTGGTTGGTTTTCGTCTACAAATGTATTGATTTGACCAGCACCTTTTTGAGTAAGCAAAATAATGTTTTTTTTTTTCTTTTTTTTCAAACTTTCAGCAACATTTTCAGTGTGTCTCTCTTCTATCACTCTCTTTTCATTTGTTTGTTTTTTTCTCTTCCGGTTACCGATTAAAATTTCACTCATTTTCATTTATCTACATTAATATAACAGAATCTTCCCTTTGGCTCGTTGTTTTTCTTCTTCTCTCTAATAAATGATTTTTCATTCACAAACGTATACGTATCATCGGTTTAAAATTTGGCCAAATAAATCAATGAAAATATTGTTCTTCTTATCCATGTTGATAAATCTACAAATAGTGTTCAATAGTGTTGGCACACCCATTTACATGCCGAAAAGTGGATCCACAACAACCGAAAATTTTCCCACAGTTTTCTCTCTCTCTCTCTCACACACACACATATACATTCTCTACCTCTTCTTCTCTCCTCTAATCTAAAACTAATAAATGGGATTAAATCTCAAAAATGAAGCCAAACTGCAATATCCGATTTGTGGTTCGGTAACGAAAATTTGACTAGTTAACAAACACCGAGGGAAAATTCTGGGCGAGACCAACTTTTTGTCGGCTGTTCAAACATTCGATGATTTTTCTTGTTCGTTTTCATGTTATTTTTTATTCTTTTTTTTTTCATTTCTCGTGCAGGTTGCTGAAAATGCTTTAGCGAAGAATGATTTGAATGCAATGGTTTGCATAGGGGATAAAGGTTGAAATGGAAAAAGACACATAAGAGTAGCGATTCAAGAAGACGATGTCGGAATCGAAAAGGAAATTTTTCTTCATCAAAATGAAAATCATATTTATTGAATTTTGTTCATGTCAAACAAATATAGGAGAAAAACTATTCGAATGGTAAAACATCGATTTTTTTTAATAAGAAATAACACATAAAAGTATTGACATTTCATTTATCAAAATCTCGTGGAATGAATCATAAAAGAAGAGAGTGAAAAAAACACGAAATTGCAAGGACATACGTCAAAACTATTTTGAATGAAACATTACTATATTTTCAATGTGCATGTAGTTATATAGCCACCTTCTCGTATTCAACTCTTTATATCACACTCTGCCAATTTAAATGATTAGTTTACATTGATAAAATTTGAATAAATACGGAAATATTTATGATGTATTTGCGAACACAATACCGCAAACTTGCACCCGCATGAATGCATCAACAACATGTGCATCGATATTATATTGGAAAATGTACACACTCCAATTCATGCGATGTGTGTTTCTGCTGCCATAAAGTATTAGCATCAGCAACGAGATACTAGCTTACCCTATCGCTCTCGATGTGCTTTCGATTCGGGTGTTATGTTTTTATTCTCAAAATCGTGCGTGAGAGGGGAGGAAGTGGAGCAGCATGAATTCGAATCAGTTTAGCATTTGTCACCATGAAATCAACGGCATTGGCGAGTTTAAATGCTCGATTTTACCACAATTATTTATAATAGCGCATTTCAAAACCGCTTCATTGCGGTTAGAAACTATGCTCAATTAACATAATTTCAAGTGCGAGCTACTCAAATTTAGTTTCTAATTTAATTCCCATTTTTCTCTGTCCTCTCGCTGTCTCTAACCTCGTCCTCCTCATCATTGTCCTCGTCACTATTACCATCGTCACTGACACAATGAACTGTTTCCGGATGCATTTGATTTGCATTGTAATTCTTTTTGATGAGAAAGTGATGCGGATGATTTGCAATATATTGTGTACTGTTTGGAATCTTTATTATTAATTTCAATAGATATTAAATGCATATAGTTTTTTTTTAAATAAATATTGTCAACCTTCTGTTTTTGAGTGTCGTTGAAAAAACTGTGACAAATGAAAAATGTTTAAATTGATTGCAATTTTGCTTTCAGCAGTCCTTAAAATAAAAATGGAACAATCAAAAAATGCTCTCGACTTGAGAATCAAACACGCGCTCATTTGAATGCCATCGAAAGGCTTCTACAAAGTGGAAAACAATTAGTCACCCCTTGTAACAACAAAAGCAATAGCATAAACGAACGATGAAAATGGCCAAATAACTATGGCAGGTCAGCTAACTTCGCTTGATGCGATTACGAATGATTGAAGTGAAGCATTCAGAAGCTCTCACTATACTATGTCGCACTGTTCTTTCATTCGTACTTTTTACATTGTTGAGCCACATATTTCATTGAATGTAATTAAATTTTTAATTTTAATTTTACTGCTAAAATGCATTTATTTATTGGGGCCATGGTTTGGGGTAGGACAGATTTTTTTGCTTGTCGCCCTGTCAAAGTGATTTTACATTAAATCTATTTCAAATTGTTCGATGATTGTTGATTTTTTTTCTTCTCGCACAGTTGGTGCTGTTTGAATATTGTTGTTTTTGTTTTGAAAATTCAATGTTGACATGAAAACAACGGAAATGATTAATTGTTGAAAATGACAGCTTATTGCAATAGAGATTTATTTTCTCTCCTTCGACCGTGTTTTGTAAAAAAAATCCATTTTGTCACAATATTTTTGACGATCATTCAAAATCAGCATTTGATGAAATATTCAAATCGTTTATTACATGAATCGGTTTTTTTTCTTCTTTTTCTCACAATTTAATAGCTTAAATGGCAGATGTTATATAAAATCACATAAGTTAATCGGTAAATGATTTTTTCATTGAATTCTAAATTTGATTTAATTTTTGCTATGTTCATTCGTTTTTTTAATGTGGTTTTTATGTTTTCTGAAAATGATTTTTGATGTGAGCATTGGAAATGTGTGTATATATGAATAATATGCAATTTTTTTGTATTCATTTATTACGTTATTTCACATGCTGGCAAAAGCTTCTGCCGAATAAAATATATTTCCTAAAAAAAGTCGCTTAATTGTTCCAGAGATTTTTGTTTAAATATTTATTAGATCATCTCCCATTTGCTCGATAGACATAGAATGAAATGAGATTTGTTTATGGTACATTTTCGATTTGTTCTTACACAAGTGTATTGTGTGTATTTGTTTAATTTGATATTGACGGATTATTGGCAATAACGAGAAATTTCATTTGGGTCGCGTACGTAATTCTTATCGATTTTTTCCCTTCCTTCTTTCCGTTGTGTAGCCCATACATAGTGTGTTCATTATTCTTGCGGTGTATTGTTTCTGTATTTATTTTACGTTATCTCGTCTATGTCGTTCATTATTCCATTCGTTTCAATTGCAATGCGGTTTGAAAATGAGCAATTGAGACATTGAGGATTTTGCGAAGAAGATTATAAGCACTTCAACCATTGCGTAACGTTCGGTGTGTGAGTGTGTATTTTGTTTTGTCATTTCCATAAAAAGGGAATCTCTTGTTTTAAAAATGCCTTTTATGTTTTGCATTTTGGCTTGAATTTATTTCTATCTAACATTTCGATTGAATAAATTAATTCATCTTACCATAAGTACTGTGTTGTGAGCGCCGTCGTTGGGGAACGAGCCAAGTGATTGAATGCATGGATGTATTTTTGAATGTCGCTAGAGATTCGAAAGCAAACGCATTCATTTGGAACATTGTATTTATTGTTATAAATGTGTGTGTGTGTGTGTGTGTGTGTGTGTTGATGAATACGTTTTTAGGCCACTCTCTTCGGCGAAGACCAACACTCGGCACACTCCATCCCAAACATTTTATTTCACACTACATTCCATTAGCACTAGTCGTTCGTGTTTAAATTTCTGTCGAGTGATAACAATTGTCTCACTTTTGTTCGTTCTCTTTCTCTCATTATTATTTTGCATTTTCTATTTGATTCTTTCTGTTTTTTCCCTTCGTTTCTTTTATTGTTGAGTATTTTCACTGCGTTTAATGTTCATACTTTTTGTTGTCAATGGTTGTTCGCTTCTGTTTCGTTCGTATTTTTGGCTTTGTCCAGAGTCAAATTCAAATGAAATTTAGGCCGTGAATATGAACAGAAGAAAACTTTACGCAGAAATAACTTCAGCATTTCTTTCCTCTCTTGTTCCCTCAATAATGATGGCAATAACATTTGGAAACAAAAATAAAACTAGAAAAATTAATTAAGAAGCACACAGAGAGACACACATACACAATGGAGTGAAATAGACGGAGATAGGAATTGGAGTCAACCGACAGCGCTCTGCATTGAAACGGTGATTGTGGTGGCAGTGTAACACGATGGCAGCAAATGGTAAAATTTAATGGGGAGTCAAAATAAGAGAAATCAAAAAGTGTTTCGCTTAGTGTGGCACTTAATGTATATATGGGCTGCTGTTTGTACAATAATATCGCAATTTGAACTCATATGCTTTTGTGCTGCATTTCGAGGCCAATCTGGTTGCATATCGATCTATTCTCGTGTTCGCCATTATCAATAAAGCGCCCACATTTTTATTCCAAATTTTTATTCCACATTTTTGATCCAATCTACTCTCATTCCGGCCAATCCAATTTCATTTGGTTGAAATGTGATAGATTGCGAATTTTAAGCGATTCCCGTTCGTTTGTTTGTTTATCTGTCTGTTTTCTATATATATTACTTTTGTTGTTAATATCATTTCGTTTATAGTCAGAATCTTGTTGTATTATTTGCTAATGTTCTGTCACACAATGCATTCGAGGAATTTTCCATTCTTGTTGGTGGCTGCGGAATTTCGGGCACAGTTTGCAACAATGAGACGGGATGCTTTGAATTCTGTAACCAAAGATATAAGAGAATGAGAGAGTCGAAAAATATAAATAAACAAGAGAATGAAAGAACAACGACAATTGAAGAAATGGGTACTGAAATAGAAAAGTGGAATAGACAATGAGAAAAGAAAATGAATAGCGAAGAAACATTGCTAACCATATACGAATATAAGTGAGTAATGGTTTTGTGTGTGTGTGTGTGTGTGGTATCTCAATGGAATGTATTATATGGAAAATAGAAAATTACGATAGAAAATTAACAAAACGCTTTGTTGACAAAACAACTTGGTCGGTTCATACTATCAACCATAACAAAAATGTCATCAATTACAAATATAACTAGATGTTGACATACAGACACATACACACTTCACATTTTCAAGTTACAATGAAGTGACCATAATGTTTCAAACGCCTGAAATAATAACTGTAGAATTCCATTCCGCTTAAAAACAACAACACTATCAAGAGCATTTATAATGCAACGACAATTGATGGCATTTATCATGTTCTTTCGAATCATTTTTACCGTTGTATTTGTCATTTAGATACATAGGTGCGCATGTAGATTCTGAGGTCCCAAATTTGCTCATCTCGATTTGCTCTTTCGATTTGCTAGGACTCTTTGACCAAAGATCTTTCCGCCGGGACCTCTTCCTGAATTTCAGTCATTATCGCCCACCTAACATTTTTGGCGTTTTATGCTTAGATTCTATGGCCAATTGCATGCCATTTCGATTGGCAAGATTGTTTTTCGATAATTCCAATACACTAAATAGTCTCATAGATGAATGGTTTTTGGCAAAATTAGCCTGAATCAACTTCAACTGTTGCATTTAAATGATCAGCAATGTATGAATTACCAACCAAGTAGTATGACGTACTGGCAAGTAAAGCGAATGATACAGACAGAGCATTGTTGAAGTTATCATTAAATTGCTTCGCCTAACATCAAAAATTGTGTGATGCATAAAATTTGCAAGCAATATACAAACTGAAAAATTGACTAACTTCCAAAGTAGATTTTCACTTGAACTGTCTGAAAAACACGGATTCGCAACTGGAATTGCATAATTTGCAAAATTTGCATCAACCCATTAACTTTACAAGTGCCAGAGGGAAATGAACATTGGAAGTTTTCGTTTTTCGAAAACGTCGACCAAATTGTGAAAGTGATGCAATAAGTATGAACGTATAATGTCACTGTTATGCATATTATTAAAGGAGTTTAAATCCGTAGAAACGTGCAGTTTAATTCAATATGAGCTTTATGAATCGATTTTCATTGAGAGGCACAAATGCATAACTGAAACCCTACAGATTATATTGTAACAACAAATGTAATCAATCAAAAGACGAGCTTCCGTAATGCTCAACAATCGCAAAATAACTTCGGGAAATGATTTTATAAAAATAAAAATGTCAACAACTAATTTTGCCATATTTTCTCTGTGTTGCATCGATGTTTTTCGGTCGAATATGAGTGAAAAAACAAATTCAATACAGTTTCTACGTTGTCAAGAGCGCGATGTGATTCGGTTATTTTTCTCTGCAAAATATGGATACATAATATTCGTCGCATAGAGGTATGCTTAAAATTTGGCGCTGCTTCGGTAAATTGAATATGGATGATGTGGTTTGCGAATTGCTAAATATTTTATGGGAGCTTTCGTCTTCTATGCTTCGCATATATGCATTCATATTTGTGTGATGCTTATTCTCTCCCGATTTTTTTTGTTGTTGTTTGCTTACTTTTATTTGTATCACAAAAATATTTCATAACAATATACAAAAAAAAATCCGACAACGAAACAAAATGTAATTGAAGCTGAAACTGAAGTAGAATGAAATATAATCAAGAAGAAAAAAAACCGAAAGAACTGAGGAAAAAAATCAAAATGAGAAATGAAATTAAAATGATCGACAAAACAAACGTGAAAAAAAGCACACAAATATTGGTTGGGAAGAAAAAATGTCAAGGTTTTTATTGTGAATTGTATAAAAATGAGTGTTATACCGTTGTGTCAGTGGAAATGTCCCTTTTGTTGGCGTTGCTGCTACTGTTGTTGATATTGCTGCTGCTGCTGGCTGTAGTTGTAATTGTGCTATTACCATCACTCGTCGTATCATTCGAAGCGTTTATTAAATTAATTGTTGGCATTGTCGGCCTGTTGGCAAAAACAGCTGGTGGAGGCGGAAACGCGTTGGATGGATGAGATATTGTTACACCAGTTGCGCTGTTCGTTATATACATCGAATTGGCTGCATACATTGCGTTTGGCCGCGCCAAATCGATCTGTGTATTTAACCCGTGCGCGCATCAGCATCCGCGTATACGCGTTCAATTTCCCAATAATGAAAGAAATTTCAAAATTGAAGGAAAAATAGAAGAAATGGTGGAGAGAGAGAGATAGAGAAAAAAAAGCAAATACACAAAAAATTAATAATCAATCTCTTAAGATCTTAATTAAGAGATAGAATAGTGTTTTTGTTTTGAAAAATGAAATAATAAAAATGACAAAAAAAAATCTATCATCGCTTAACAAAAAGGATGACATTGTCGGTGGTCGTTTTTTATTGCTGGTTATTTAGTTGAATATTTGAGATTTTATTAAAGGTGACATGGCAGCTGAAGTGATATACACCTGAACTGTGTGCCTTTTGTGTTAATCAATTGGAATTTTTGAAACCAATACACACATCGCACAATATTGCCTGGTTTTCCGTTCATTAGTATAACTATATTATTGTCGCTTGTGTGGCAAAAGCTATGTGCAATGCTCAAAAATCACGTATCATTTAGATGTGACGCGTGGTTTTATGGAAAACCAAAAGAGAAAGCCGGTTATATCTACCAGAAAATTCTTAAATATATGTGGTTTCCAATTTACACAAACGCATCTCTACCCACAATAATTCTTTGTTCAAACCACAAATTGATTATTGTTTATGATGAAAGCACATATTCACCGAGTTTGTTGATAACTCTCTCTCTCTCTTTCTCTCTCACATGCAGTGATAATGTGTAAAAGAGAAGAAAAGCGTAAACGGATTGAAATTTATAAATTGAGTCCAGAGTCCAGACTGGGCTCAAAACTAAATCAAATATCAACAATAATTGCCAACAGCATTTCAACCATCCAACAACTCAATTGTTTTCGTAATTTTCATTAAATGCATCCATAATAAAATCGAAAATGATTTACTAAATTGGCATGTGTATTTCTGCGTATACAATAAATTAACACAATGAAACCGAAAAGCATTCCAAATTGAACATAAGAAAAGAGCCCATTCAAGACAAAAGACAAAGCCGCTATTACTGTTTTGTCGATTGCATTCGATCCTCTTCTCTCGCTCCTTCGTTCGCACATTTAATGGTTAAATTAAATACATTTGCATATATACGGTATGCCCTTCGCATTTGCTTGATCGTCGTCGATATTGACCGAATACTGAATATATATATATATAATATATAAGGATAATCGAGCGAAAAACTTACTTGAGCGTATATTGTTGGTTCCTGTTGTTTCATGTTTGATGTTCGTGGTCGTCCTAAGGTCGATGTAAAATGCACTCGTTGCACTGGCGATGTGACCATAAGTTCAGCATAAGTTAAATCCTACAAATCGGCAATTGGATATATTGCAATAAATGTCCCAAAAAAACCCAACATGTTCACATTTACAAATAAATTGGTGAACATTTTTCGCATACATTATTTCAGTCATGCAGAGAATTGTTCGAGAGCCAGAGAAATGGTTCGATACATATAAATGTGTGTATGCACTATGCAATACAAATGACACATATACACCATGCACCTATATATGTGGCAGAAACAAAGTCATCACACGCCCAGGGGTTGTAAAGCTTGCTTCGATCACGCGCGTTTAAAGTAAAAATTCTAAGTTCGTCCAGAGTTTATCTTTGCAAAATATGAACACGTCTTGTAAATATTTGCGAATTTTTCATTTCTCTCTTTTTTTGGTTGTGTGTGTGGGGGGGGGGGGGGGGGGGGGGGGAGAAACCTTCCCCAAAACGAGACTCTTTGTTAATAAATGCAAATAAATGAGCATGAATATGCACGCTTTTATGCGGCCACGAGCAGACATATTTTTAAATGAAAAAATTCCACGTGGTCTACACGTATTCCACCGAAATTCTCTTTTGGCTGCTTTCGACCCAAACACGAATGCTAAATTATTTCGTTGGAAAACGTATGGAATTTGAAATTACAGAATTTTGTGTCTTCTCTCTCTCTCTCTCGCACTCACCACGTCTCTTTCTATGCCTGTCTGTGTCTCATATACATATTTTCATTCCCGATCTCTTTTCGACAACTCAGTAAATAAGGCGGAAAAGTGGTATGCACACAATTTCGACGATTTTAAATTGAATAATTTATTAATAACGTAAATATCTTTTCAAATTCATCAAATAAAAATCACTTAACAAAACTCAAGTGTCAACGTATGTCAACGAATCGTGTGGTTGACCACGCAGCTACTGGGGCAAATAAAACAAAACATAATTTCGAATAGAAAATAGCCCCTAGATGACCCACACTCTTTGTTCAGTTCATATGCCGATGCATTTCTAACACTGAAATCATGAAATGCCAACCATGTGCAGTGCGAACCATGTTCGATGCCATATATACACATACATTGAATGGCATATTTCGACATTCGGCTAAAGTTGGTTTGACGATGTTATAGTTGCCGTCGGTTGATTACGTTGAATATAATGTTTGGCAAAGTAAGCCATTATTAATTGTAAATCAACTGCATAAATGCAGTTGATTGTTCGGATCACAAGGCCATGAATCCTAAATAAAACAGAGCAAACATTGAATGGCGACACAGATAAGAAAAAAGAAAAGAGAAAAAATCTGTATAACCGTATTTTTATTGAATGTATGCACCTGAATCAGAAGACTTGATTACTGTTTTCATTGGCAAAACGGATGGATAAGTTCATCAGGGCCAAAATGCTTCTAGCATCTGATCGGCCGAGAACAGACCAACCAAGCAAAAGTAGAATGCACAAAAATGAAACCTATTGGATATGTGACGCCGATTTCACTCTATTTTCACTCATATCTATCCGTTTCCAGTTCATGCCATTTCCAATGCCTAATTTTCGATTGAATTATTACGAGTCGTTAAAAAGTCATCGCAATTGGTCCGCTTTAATTTATTTAAAATAACCAATTCGTATTTTCTGTCTCTCCCCACCTCTCTCTCACTCTCTGTGTGGTTCACATTGCGAGTGTGTTTATGTTAGGCGAGACAAGCTTTCGATTGTTATGTGTAAATCAAATGGTTTCGAAGGGTGGTACAAAGAGGCGAGAGAAAGATATAATAATTACATTTGGACACACACATTTTTCGTTTGTTTGTGTTGGCTGAATCGGCAAACTTTTTGAACATTTGTTTCGCATCTCGTCCTGTCGTTCAACACTTCCTTGGGTCGCGCGCGACCAAACGACCCAACATCCAAACGGAAACAAACTACATTTTAGATGTGCATTTGGAATAGTAATCTTTCTCATGGCCATTCAATTTTCCAATCCAAATTGATCGTCATTTGTAATTCTTTTTTCTTCGTCGTTTATTATTCTGTTTCACGCTTTTGCCTTTCACCATTTTCTCCGATTCTGAGTGGTTGCTTGGCATTGGTTACATTCCACAGATTCAAATAAAATAAAATAGTAGTTTCTAGTTTAAAGGAATGCATCAGCATTGGTGGAGGTTTTGGGCCATATAGTATAGCTATAGCTTTGTTTCATTCAATTTTGTGCCGATTTTTGGTACGTTCATTGGTTCATTCGAATATTTCTCAATGTATTCGCTCGGTCGTACATTCATTTAGTTTGGTGGCTTCTTTTTGTCACTCTATTCTCACAACACTTTTCGCACACCGTTTTCATTTTGATTTCAATTCAACTCATTGTTAGCAACACATAAGCCGCGCTAGTTACGGATATATATATATAAGTTGGCATTGCAAATGTATAATATTGTCAGGTTGCTATGCGTACACGTTGATATATGATCTCTGATGAGGCAAGTAATCGAAATATATTGCACATGTGCTGCTGCTTCCGTGGTTTTGCATTTGTAGATCACATAGCCGAGGCTGCCTCTTGACTTTGTGCACTGTGTGTATATTTTCCAAAATATTTGGTTTATTCCTATTTCGTCGGCACTGGAAACAAAAGCCGAATGAGAAAAGAAATCAACTCAAACTGCCAAAAAGCAATTTGAAAATAAAAATCACTTGTGATTGTGTATGTGGGGGGAGGCGAAAAACGGCAAAAGTGAGCGAGAGATAAAGATAGTGAACATATTTTTGAGTATATGGTGTCAGTCTGTGTTGAATGCTCATGCGAGATATCACCGGATGCAATTTGATATGTTGTTTTTGAAACGAGTGTTTATCGACGGTTTGGCGTTCAGTTTTGCCAACTAAAAACTACGACCAGATCACAGATTCAATCCAGAAGCATTACTATAAAAATAGATTATATGAATATGTTGTAGATTGTTATTTTATGGATGGTGCATCACATAGCATTTGCTCAGCAGCTAGTCGTTTGCACTATTCAATTGAAATTGCTGAAGAGAGAAATGGGGAAAACAGACCATGAAACAGACTACTGCTCCATATTGCTAAAAAACTGTCTGTGTGCTTGAATTTTCTGGGAGCAACGACGTGTAAATCTATATTGCATATTGCAATATGTACTTGTACATTGCACATAATTTTACGACGAAATACACATATACACATATTCATTAACCATAAATTACGGGCCAAGTTAAAGTTTAGACATACACATCTCATACAAGCCGAATGTTGAAATTGTGATGGCAATGATGTGAAAAAAAAGAAGAGAAACCAAAACGGCACTCAGAAAAAGGGAGCAACAATGCGACTAGTCTATGTGCTGGTTGAAAATCGAAAATCACACCAAACCATTTGAAAACGAGATGAATAATAAGAAGAAAATACAGACACACGCACAAACGCTAACGCTATGAACTATATAGTGTATATACTGAAATTGAATGAACGGAAATAAATAAATAAATACAGGATGGCTCAATTGAAGTGTTACAAAAAGAGAAGTCTGTAACTTTTGCATTTATCCGTATATATTTTTCATTTAAATAAAAAAACGTTGGTAAAAGACATAAATAGAGCCGGCCAATGAACGAGTTACATACTGCCCGAATGTGAGACTCTGGAATTCGCTTCCATTCTCAACGTATGGCTGACCTTAAGGCATCCACACTTTGGTATTTTTTTACACCGACCTTGCAATATACCCCAAATTGAGTAGTCCAATGAATTTGCATCCGGAGAATATGGCGGCCATTGTTCACTCGAAATGAAGGTCGAAACGTTATTTTTGAGCGATTCTTGGGTTACGCGTGCTTTGTGAGACAGTGCAGAATCTTGTTGAAAAGTGTGTGCTCTTTCTTTGAAATGCTTGTGTAGCCATGGCTTCAATACTGGTTCTAAGACAGTTTCACGGTACTTTTGAGCACTTACCTTGACGCCAGCATCCAAAAATACCAGCGGAGAGCGACCATTGGCCGTTATTGCGATCACATGAGCTGGTGCTTGCTTTTTGGTGGCAAACGAAGATGCAAATTTTCATTCGATCTTTTTGCTAAATATACCCGGTCATTTTGTTTGTTTACAAATTGTTCGATGGTAAACATTCTTTCGCCAGAAAAAACAATGTTTGGCAAATGGCCACCTTCGTCCAAACGTTTCAACAACTTTGCTCTAGAAGTTAAATCATGCGCTTTTTGCATCTTCAATGGCTTGACCTTGAGTTCATTTTTCAATATTCTTTGCATGCTAATTCGGGATATTTTCAATTCAGCAGCCATTTTTCTACCACTTCGTCTCGGATTACGATCAATTCTTTTCTTTATTCGCCGAACCATTTCTGATGAAGTTGCTGTCTTTTTCCGACCGCCACCATGACGTTTATCGATGCTGCCAGATTCATTATATCGTTTTATGGTACGATGCACAAACATTCTATTGATATTCAAATGATTTACTTTTCTCAAAATGTTTGTTTTTGACTCTCCAGCCAAATGAAGAGCGATCACGCTATTGCGTTTGATTTCCATGATGAATATAGTGCGACTGCGTGCACTAATTTCATAAATGCGCAGTATATTTTGTAAACAACACTTTGATGTACCGTTATGCAAAAGAAAGACAAAAACTGCATTGTTGTTATTTTTTAAACAATGATGAAATGAAAAAAGGTAACACTTCAATTGAGCCACCCTGTAAATAAAAGAAACGCTGAGAATGGGGCCAAACGATAATGATTATTGTACGTTGTGTATGTGTGTTTGTTGTGTGATGGTTTGTAGTGTGGCCTGTACGAATACGGCTTTTTCACTCTGCACCCTATTCATTCATTCATTCACATGAACTCCAACCCAACAGCTCGAGGCCAATTTATGTGTAGCTAGAAGAAAATGAAATACCGCGTGAACGTGTGTATTTGCTAGCATTACGAAAACTATTATAAAGTTCATTGTTAACGATATGCTGACATTCAATGGAATCTCGAACACTTGTCCGGTTCCACACAGAGCGAACATTTTCTCTCACCAACAAAAAGTGATATTTTCGTATTGCTGTGGTATTTTACACACTAACACACACATACCACTATTCTCTGTAGTCTCTATCTCTCTATCTCTCGATGATGCTCATTTTTCGGCATTACAATTTTCGGTGGATTGCAAAACACATCTATTGCATTGAGAGATGAATTGAGCTGTTTTGTCGCTTGCACACACAACCGAAACGACTAGCCAAAGTGCCATACAACATCTCGACATAAAATTAATTGCTTATTTGTGAAGATAAAACTATCTTTAACAATGCGAACATCCTTCGATTGTCGAGTTGAAAATCTCACAATCTCAACACCCGTGTCTTGCCAATTGAGTTGAATAGTTCAACTACAGCATAAACCAACAACTTTATGATATCATCCAAAAAAGTATTTCTCTTCTGCTTTCAAAATAGCACCCGTAGCACTATGCGAACCAAATTCACTGACATTTTCAATGAAACGGCCATTAATGCAACATCATTGGTACATGTTGTTCATTCGCAAAACCAAAAGTGCAACAGCAGTTTTTGTGCGCGCAATTGTATTGGCCTGCTCTTTCTGCATCGTTTGTGTTGAGTTGGGTGTGAGTTTTGTGCTTGTGTTGACTATATTGTCATTTTAAATCGAACATAAAATTTGCAAATGAATCCACTTACGTTGTGCATGTGAGCATATTTATTTTGCGTTGGTGGCGGGATGAATGTTTGATGTTGCTTCTGTTGAAGGGATGCCACGGCATTTGGTGACATTGCCATTGTGTCTATCATTCCATCAGTTGGCTGTGGTAACGAGAGATGAGGAAATGGATGTGGTATACGCTGCTATGTGGTTCAAGTTGCATATTAGATATATGAAATGAGAAAGAGAAAAAAAAATATACACTCACGAATGAATCGAAAAATACAAGGGAAAAAACTGAATAAATTTTAAAAAATAAAATCTTAGAAAATCGCTGGGATTTGAGAAAAAAAAGATCCACACATAAGCTCAGCAAACAATTTTCTATTTCATCATCATCGTCTTGAATATTTTTGTCTTGGGGTTAAGATAACTATGTACGTTGTACACAAGATAAATAATCTTTGCGGATCACAACTACTTTTACATGGTATTCAAAACTAGAAAATGGACAAGTTTATGAGGAAGAGAAATTGATGATTTGACTAGTTGAAAATGAAAATTGAATTTGTCATTTGCATGAACGTGTTCTTTTGTAAACATTTACTTGAATTCGTATAAGGACAAAGTAAGAAACACAAATGATGTTAATTGGACAAGTGACTAAAAGTTAAATTAAGTCTTCAAGAATTTTTTGTGAGTCTCGTTGCGAAAACTTTTGTTTGTTCTATTTACAATGATGTTTGTTTACATTGTCCACTATTTTATGAACGATTGTATTTGTTGTTGGCTATGGTGTGCGCATACATGGTATGCGTGTTTGTGTAGTGTTTTTAATCAAAGTGGGATAAATGGGAACCAAACTCATTAAAATATCTATAAAAATAATCGCAAAGTTCAACAAATCATATTGTCAACATGAAACAATTTCTGGTTGTGCAATACAAGTATACATATATTGTTAAGAGTTCGGTTTTACCTGAGCATAAACATTTGGCCATGGATGTGGTATTACATCTTTGGGTATTGTAAAATTAAATGTACTAAGCGCATTTTGTTCAGCAACGGCTGTTGTCGCATAAATTCTCGGATGATTGCTATTATTTATCCATTCGAAACCCTTTTCGTCCTCTTCCTTCTCATTTAGGGTCGTTCCTATACAAAACAACAAATCAAATGTGGATGCAATAATTAAGAGAGCAAGAGAATTAAGAGAGCAATTTCTATAGAATCTGTTTTGCTTTAAAATGTTATATTTATTTATTTTGTACACGATGTTTTTAATTTTCTTTTTTTTGCATTCTATTTTTTCCGATAATTGTTGATTGCAGCTTGTATTCCACGAACAGCATGCAATTCACTGAAGTTAATCAAAATCTCATTTCAAGTTCATAAAAAAATGTGATGCTGTAAATAAATGAACAAAAAATAATAATCAACGACGACCCCTGTTGTAAGGGTAAGCGAGAAAAGAAAAGAGAGGCGAGCGAGCGAGTGAGAGTAAAACTAATCTTTTTCGCTAAAAGCAAACTCTTAATAAAACACAATGGGAACGAAAAACTTTTTACTTAATTCTTTGTGAACAATGTTTGTCGCCTGTATTGCTTTCCATTTCTCTCATTTATCAGTTGGACGCTTGGTCAACTGCAAATTTATTTCGAAAACATACAAAGAGCTGGTTTGTACACGTCAGCACCAAATACAATTTAAATGAGCACGGTAACAACAACAACAACAACATGAACATAAGACGATGACAACGTCATCGACGAATACGATTTGAAAGTGAAATCAATGTAAGAGAACAAAAAAAGAACGGAATAGTGGAAAAAATTACCTAAATTGGGAATTATATCGGGGTTCTTTTCCAGCGTTTCACTGCTATCTGCACATAAATCACGTGCAACTTCTTGTGATGATTGTAGTGTTCGTTGAGTGTTAAGTGCATAGGATGCTGTTTCGCAACGATCACTGTTGCCGCAGGTCGTCGATTGATCGCCCATCGCATCATTGGTGTTGTTACTGCTTTGATTGGCGCGTTTTCTTATAATAAACACAACAATGATTGCCGTTAATGCAATCGCACCCGCACAACCAAACAGCAAAAATGGCAACAATGATTTTAGTTTGGCAAGCGATGGCGTCGATGCCAACAGCGATGATGTATCGGTTTGTTTTTCCGGATTATTCAGAGTATATACTTGACGTATGGTTGAGTTGCTGCGGCCTTTTGCATTCTGTGCTATTAAGAATACATTGTATTCAATGCCCGAAATCAAGTTTCGTAATTCGAAGTATGGTGTTCTGTGTATTGTGGCAGACCATAAATGATGACATACAACCGGAACATGTGAGTGCGAGATGAATCGAAACGAAATAAAAAATGTTTGTGCGCCAATGTTGTTGGGTGTTGATGTTCATAAAATGCAGAATCCCGAATTTAAATTCCAAGTGCGAATGCAAATCAGAGTACAAAGAAAACGAAAACACTTAATACATTTAGAACGGCAAACGACAATATCAATGTCGGTACAGTGTGCACCGTCACCAAAATACTCGTGTGCATTTCGAATAGATTTTCCTTTCGACACTCTTCCTTTTTTTTGTGTGTTAAACAAACAAACACAATTCCACTTCAACAAACATGGGGATACATAAAGCACCCAAAGTGCAAAATGTTCAACAGTTTGTCTTCGATAATTTACATTTTTCGCCAAAAGATTTACGCTTCAGTCAAATCAATTTTCAATGAATTCAGTTCTTTGGCCAGTTTCATTCTCTTTATGCCCCCCGTTTGTTTCATCATCAAAAGCAAATAAAACGAGACGAAGAACATTGCATTTCGAAGATTCGGCATACAACTTTGCCGACTGGTCTCAAAGTTTTGAATTGAAATCAAAGGAAAATTTATTCGAATGCTTTTATTTTAGTTTCACTTCGAAGGGATGGATAATTACAAAAAATGAGAAAAGTTTTCATCCGCTTTTCGAAACCTCGAACAAAGCATTCGACGATGATAACGTGCAGAGAAAGGACAAAGATAAAAAGGAAACAGAAGAATAAAAGTGGAGAGAGAGAAAAAGGAAAACTTACTGTGACTTGAGTATGATTGGGTTCTGCTTTTGGCCATTGGCATAAGCTTCCAAAATGAACTCTTGTGGTAAACCGCCTGTAGGAATGGTGGCAATAGAGATACAGTGCATTAATAACGAAACGTTTGAATCAACCGGCAAAGTAAAAAAAAATAATAATAATGAAATTGTTGAAAATCATTAAAAAGTGTGCTGCCTTTGCGTATCAAATTTCTTGTAATCGAGAAAATGAGGTTGCTGATGAGGATGATGATGGTGATGATGGTGATGAGACAGAAACACGATAGAGCGTGAGAAATTCTCCGCAGGCTAGCCAGTACACTTACACACACACAATAAACTAATACCGACCATTGAGACATGTGTGAATCGAAAACACGGGGACTGTAGTTAACAGCTCACTCAGTTTCTTTCTGCCCAGAACAAGATGAAGACGCCGAACATGCAATTTTTCACAGCATTCGTTTCGCAGAGTCGAGAGTACACATCCCCCCAAGGGTGAGTCTCCTAGTAAGTTATATGCTCGAAACGGACGAAGGGTGGCAAAACACCCTCAATTTTGTCACAAATGTACAAAAGGAGCTCCGCATAGCGGAAAAACAAAGAAGAGAAACAACGGAGAGACAAGCATAAAATGCTAACCAGCCCTGCGATGTAATACCTAATGGCTCAGCCATAGACTAGTGGTTAGCGTGCCAGGTTTGTGAGCATGAGGACACGAGTTCGATTCTCGGTCAAATTTCGTCCGGTATTTTTCCACCGTGATTCGCTCAGGGATTATCAGTGGTTTAATGAGGAGAAATTTGAGCCGGGTCTCGGACTTGTGGAGTGCTTCGGAGGGCACTTAAAGCCGTCGGTCCCGTGTGTGTGCACAACGAATAATGGGTTCAGCATAGACACACGTAAAATGGAGTGCCTTTACGTTAGGTTGGTGTCTTGGATATGTCAAATATCCAATACGTCAACCGTAAAAAGGTAGTGCTGAACTACTGGTGAATATACCGGTAAATCAGTGGTGGTAGCATTCCTACATTGAATAGAGGAACCCAGCGCCATCTGGAGTATGGTAGAGTTATGAGTGTTCACAACAACTGCAGTGAGTTGGGTCCTAAGTGAAGCAATGGTCTAGGCCCTGCCGAGCAGCTATGGTCACAGAAGGGCCCTGCCGAACAGCAAGGGCCGCTGAAGTCCATGCTGAACAGCAAGGGCGACTGTGCCGAACAGATGGAACCCCGGCAGTCTAGTAGCATCATAACTCAAACGGGCGTCCGCGGAGAGAGTGGTAGAAGAGTGTGCAAGAGTGTGGTTTAGTACGTAGGCGCTTTTTCAGTCGGCGAATCGTGCATACTCATCGGTCATCTCACCATTGGTATCTTTGGAAGATTCCACATCCGGGCAAAAAAGCCACACACATATATATATTCATTTTTGCCAACTAAAATAATTTCAACTAAATTTTCAAATTTAACAACACCTATTCGACCAGAAAATAAAAAAGAAGGATGTTATATTGTATTTTAAAACAAATTAACGTCAATATACACAAAAAAATGTAGAAAATTTGACAAAAATATAATTTTGCTATTTTGCTAGGATTACATTTTGAAGGTGCAGCAAAGTGATAAATAAAAATTATGAATACTAAACATAATTCTAGTCAACAGGACAACAACAGAATAAAATTATTTTTTGGCTTTGGTCATTTTTCATCAAATCCCAGCTCCGTGTAAGATTTCAAGTCGATGTTTGAACATTTAAGCGAACATTTTGAGATTTTCTATGAAATCCAATGCTCTGATTGACGAATGAGTTCTGAAGAAAACTTTGCTGGAAAAAGTTTTGCGGCGAGTCATGGTGCTTTACTAAATTGGGCATACGGAATTCAAAAATACATGAATTTTGAGCAAAAATATTTACGGAAGCATATGTTTTGGATGACTTTTTTGAAAATCGATGGGCGAAAAAAAATTTCGTTGCAACTTTTTTTCCTAAAAAATCAAAAGTGCATTTTTTCCCCTAATACTATCTACAACAATACTAAAACCAATTCACTTTCATACAAATTTATTGGAAAAAATTCATTTGAAAAATTTCGAACTCCTCAAATCTTACAAAGTCGATTTTACACTTTTTTGGTCAAAAATTTGTGAAAAAACGTGAATGAGAAAAATATCGATTCTAAGGTAATTTTTCATGCTGATTCCGAATTTTTGGGTTTCAGGTCAAAAAATCACATCTTGGGGGTTTTTGACCCCCCAACCCCCTAAGGGGTGCAGGGACTTGGAGGGCAGGGGTCCTAAAAAATTTCTCTCGTCATTTTGAACAACTTTGTAGTACATTATTTTTTGATCAGATGAAGTTTTGCAAAATTGGGGGCACCCCCAACCCCCCTGGGGAAAAATTCAAAATTCTGCTCCGATAGAAATTTTCTATTTTTTACCCCCAACATACCCCCAAAGCGTTTTTTAAAATTTTTAAATTTAGGGGGTGCGCCTAGTTTGTGTGTGTGTGTGTGTGTGTGTGTGTCTCGACAACGAAAATGTTAAATGAAAATAATCCGAGCAAATTATTTTTGGATTAGATTTTAATTTAAAGAATATACAAACCATCAAATCCTTCGGTGCATTCAATTTGGAATCCGCTGTACGTTTGATTCAATACCGTGCAATTAGTTAAAGAATCTGGTCGACCTAAATTTTTACCAAATAATACAAAGCATAATCGACATTTATTAATAGCGAAATTACGGTATAATGTGTGTTCAGGTCCATATGCTCTCAATTTATACACATATACATGTTACGTGACTCCATTTCATTGACACACAATTTCACATTTCCAGTGAAAATTTTACAAAAACCGCTCGATTACATTAGAAGCATTTTGGTGTATTGTTTGATCGTTGAAAGTGCGGGCACACATCAAAACATTTTGTACAAATTGAGCATTGAGCATAGTTTCATACTACTTGGTTAGATCAATTTGAAGCAATCTGTTTTGTTAAACAGTTAAATGCATTTGGATCGCTTCAGCATTATCTAATTCAAAAGTGTGTCAATTCAACTGCACGCATAAGCATTCAATGTTGTGCATAAATTAAAATTACGAAATAAATGATTCATCAGTCAATCTTCAGACCAACTATCCTTTACGGAAGCGAGAGCTGGGTCGATTCTCAAAATTTAATTCATGGATCGGAAGTAGTGGCTGATATGAAAGTTTTGCGAATGATTTCTGGAGTATCGCGTAGTGATCAATGGGAAAATCGTATCAGAAATGAAAGAATTCGAGATGATTTGAATGTTGAGTCGGTTGATGATGTAGTAAGAAAGTGGAGATTGAGATGGTTTGGTCATGTCCAACGTATGAATGAGTCTCGTTTGCCAAAGAAGGTTTTGTATGCTGATGCAGATGGACCGAGAAATAGGGGAAGACCTCGTAGACGTTATTTGGATTCAGTTAAATGTGATTTGGATGTTAGAGGGTATGATTGGTGTAGAGAAACTCAAGACAGGGAAGTTTGGCTCTCGACAGGGAAGTTTGGAGAGGAATTGTTAGAGGAATTCGAGTCTAGTCGCTTCGTAAAAGACCACACACCGAAAGGTACAATCGGTCTATAAATGATTGTTGTTGTTGTTGTTGTTGTTGTACTAATTGATAAGACTTAACCAACAAATTGTTGTTGATTGTGGCAAATAACGAGCTAAATTGTAATTAAAAGAGAATTAGACACATTCACACATTAAAAACTCAGCCGTTTGCTCACTTCAACAAAATGCAAACGAAACTTTCGTTTCTAATTGAAACCGATATTTAACCCGATTTCCAAATCACTTAGTTTGAGTTTTTCGGTTTGGGGATAAGTTTCGAATGCACAATGCGCTCACTCTATATCTCTTTATCGCCCATGTAAACACGCATTCACAGCAATGTCTCTAGTCACCGTTTTCAATTCACATGGCAAAAGACCACCGAACAAGAAGCGTAACTATCGCTGAGCCAGCATGTAATTGTAATTAATATGTATGATATTCCTAAATCGTTTCGAATTGAGCAGTTTAGAAATGGTAACTACAACTACATAGCATAAAAATTGAGTTGTACAAAATATCATCTACGTTGGTTACACGTTGGATACAGAACAATTTTCGAATCATTTTGAAAGTTCATTCAAATGAATATGAACCATTTATTTTTAGTGTTTGATAGTTCATTAGATTATGTTTTTATGCGATATGCTAAACCATCATGTGTTATATAAAGAAAAGAAAGAAGAAGAAGAAGAGTCAGAAAAAAAATCGATGGTGAAAGTTTCAAGAAAGATAAATCGTCTTGTGGTAGCATTCGTAATCTTGTTGCTATTGCCACTGAACATTTACGAAAATTTAAGCACAAAAATAATCGAATGTTGCTGATACAAACGATGTGAATCGTTTTTTATAAGTCGTCCCCATAAACACCGCTCAAATGGCTTTATTGTAGCGCTGATTTTCGGCAATTAATTCTCAAGCACGAAAGAGAAAATGTATGTAAATCACAAAATGAATGAGAGAATGAATATCAATTAATTTCAATGTTTATGACGGCGAATCTGCGTTCACGACATGTGTGTGTGTGTGTTTGTAAGTCGTTTTTCGTAAACCCTTTTTTCCCCATAATTTTTCCGGCGCTTCATTTCGCGAGACCGCGCCGCCTACATGTGGATATGTTTAAATAATGTAAACGATAATTGTCGTCTTTAATGCGTTAGAAGTTTTATCGTATGCTTTTGGCATATTTTTCGTCTTGTATTATGTGTTTTGGCACATGAATGAGTGACATTGTGTAAATTTTAACGGAGCGCGCAGCACGGTAAACAATCTGCTGAGATTTCGAGTTAAGTGTTTAAATCTGTTTGATTACTTTAATGAAGGCAATAAACACAATATTGCAACATTGAGATCGGAACATGGAGACTACAAATGAGCGAATGAAAAAGACCGAATAAAAAACGGAAAATTGCAAAACATTTTTTTTTAAATATTAAACACACTGTCGATAAAATAATCGTTGCAAACACAGTTAAAACAACACTGTGAATTTTTCATCATATAACATTGTGTTTATGGAGCCTCGTAATTTTCCATCAGGCAGCTACCTGCTCCCATCTACCTGAGCGCTTCAACTTAATAAATACAAATTGTTGATACCGGCTCCCCGACGGGGCAATGCGGCGCATCGTACAATTATTACGTGTGAGTGTGTATTTAAGCGTCCGCACATTCACTCACTTTGCCATGTGTACGTGCCAAACACTTTACGGTTGAATGGGAAATCTTCTACATCACTTGTTTAATCTTCTGATTGTGTATCAATTAAGCACTTCGAAGTTACATGAACCAACGAATCAAAAAAGAAGAACACCACCACCGCCAACAATAAGAACAACAATATAAAACGAGAGCATCAACAATACACCTTATGCAAATGTTGATTACATTGAATTACGTATGAAAATGTCGATGGTTGCGTTGCGACAATGTCAAGGATAACATGAATCCGTATTTGTATGTGTACAGTATACACTTTAATTGATGGATTGCCGGTGCATAATCACTAAAATGACTCTGATTAAAAGCCCATGCATGGATGGTGGATGTCATTAATGACCCCTTTTTATATATTCAAACACAATGTGAAATTTGATTGAAATGATTTGATTAATATCATTGTCTTACGCTCATGCGAATGCACGAAATATGCTTCATCACCATTATCATGCACACTCAGACACACACATACACGAAACAAACAAAATTAGTTATTTCCCTGTCGCCCTTTTTCCTCCGTGTCGTCTGTTGGCGCATCATTTTATTTTCTCTCTTTGGCATTGTTTGGTATATGTTTGCACTTGTCAAAAAGATAAAAGAAACTCTTTTGCCATTCATCTTGCGCCTGCTTTTGAATGTGCATTCTTTGCTATTCTCGTTATCGTTAACTATAAGTATACTTGTTGACTGTGCTACCGTTACAATCATCAGTTCACCGTCTAATGCAACACGCATTTGAAAGTTAAACAAAGACAGAGAAAGCTATTGTAAACTGTATGGATGGCTATGAAGAGGACACAATGACAATGTGGCGACAACGACAATAACATTCCTTGTGTCTATATTGCCCAACATGTAATTAAAAGAAGTAGAAAAAAATGACTGTTTGCTTCATCAAAATTATAATCACATTGGAAGCTCCCAGTGGATTTTTAATGTTTCGCATTTTTTTAATGAACAGTTCTGTTGATAAATGTCGACACCACTTAAATAGGTTCATTGTATACAATCAACAGTTGCTCCCAGTAGATCACACTGTGCCTTATAATAAATAACGCATATTATATCCATCAATTGGATTCAATTATGGCGATGTTAGGGTAACATTAATTTCGAAAAATACGACAATTGGCAACCGATGCAAATTGTCGCGGCGGTTTGACGAAAAAAAAGAACGCTGCGAATGAAGGGAACAAAACCAAAATGAAGAAAAAAAATTCTAGCGTTGAGGTGGATATTCCATTTTATTAAACACGGAAAGTATGCTAAAAATTGAACAGGTTCTAATCATGACGTAACATACGCTCAGTACCAAGTCGAACATGTGATTCTTTGGGCAAAAAAAAAATGGCGCGCAGTAACCATTTGTCAAGTTGTAAGTTTGCGATTTTTCATTCGAATATTATAATGTAAGTTTTTTTTTAAGTTATTTACTTTTTCAAATGAATCTTCGTTGTGCGGACACTACAGAAAAGAAGGAACATACACATACAACTTTGCAATGATCCACAATGGAAAAGTTTTTCAAAAAATGTCGTTTTATTCGCATTTGTTTTCGGCAGATGCATATGCGAAACGAAAATCGAGCACATCGAAATCCATCCACATTACAAATGCGAGTAAAAAAAAGCGGAACGAAGTGCAAAAAGACAGAACGCAAGATTGTCCAGACGCGAGAAAGAGACAGATATAAAAATATATCGAAAAGTATTATGAGACCCACATGTAATCGACAATCAGAATCGTTGCAATTCAAGCGGCAGCGGACAATCAAAAACTCAACTATGTATGTGTGTGTGTATCTTTATCTCTAATCGGTAGCAGGTGGACTGGAAAGCATTTGATTCGAATCGATTCGTTTCTATTGGATTGAAAGAGCAAATAAGTATAAACATCAATTTTCCAATTTCGGTGTTTCGGGGCACGGAGAGCAAATGTAAACAGTAAATACATTACTGTTATTGTTACTGTGTGCTGCTTTTATTGCGTCTCTCTCCCTCTCGCCTCTTTTTCTTCTTCTTCTTTTTCTATATGCGGTTGTTCGTTTATGATTCGCTGTATTTTTTTTGTTCTGAACAAGTTCGGCAGTGCTCTATTTATGCTTATATCTGCATTTGAGCTATTGCGAATCCGCTAACCCCGCTCTTTTATCCATTCTCTATGTTTCTTTCTTGCGTAAAATTGCTTTCGCAATATTTGTTTGACACAAATACTATTTCGAAAGTTTTAAGGCAAAAAGCTATGAGCGTTGTACGACGAATGTACTCGTACTAAACACTGACTTATCTTTTATGCTTGATACAGATTATTACATGGTGTCATCTGCTGTGTCTTGCCGCTTCCGTATTGTATTGTTGCTAACATATTTAGTTTTTTTTGGCTAACTCAGCAGATCTCGTTTTCGCGTGCTGTCGCAATGGGATTGCGACGTAGAAATCAAAACTTGACATCATATATCGTTATGCGTGAGCCACACAGGTGCTGAATGGCAGAGCGTACACATACATATACGCGTACCCCCATATCGTTGATTCTCTGAAAGCAACGCAAGCGACAGGCATTTATATTTATATGAATAAAATACGGGCACTTAATCTTCTTTCAACTCGAATTTGTGGAGATGGTGTTTATATGATGGTGAATAAACTGAATGAGAGAGGGGGGAAGAGAATCAGTCTGAAATAGGTATTTTGTAATTGTGCACTTCTGTACATTTGAACCGACTATAATCTGTGCGCTGAACTTATCCTGAAATGTGGATTTGTATCTCTTGCCTACATCATTGTTGCCTGCGTTGTCTTGTCTTCACTCTCTCACTCTATCGTTTGCACGAAACTCGTTACACAATCGTTTCTTCGTTGTCTGTTTCAACGAGGTTTTTTCTCTCTTGTTTTTTTTATATTATTACATTTTTCTGCTTCTTTGGATTTTGTGCTTCATCTCACCGCCGGGATCAACGAAATCACCTAGGCACGGCATTTCAACCAAACTTTGTCATAAACGTGTACAAGATCCATTGTGTACAATAGTGTGCTACTGTTTCTTACCACAGTCTGAGCACATGGCGCGCACACACACAGTACGCAATTCGAGTGCTCTATTTCTATTTGTGTATCAGTCGCCGAGAAATGTGTGTTCGAATTTGAACTCAATTCGCGTTATCCGTTAACGGTAAAATGAATGCCTGCTGTTGCAGAAGGAAAGGGAAAAAGCCATGTCGCCATACAATGGCAAAGGCTATATGAATTAAATGCGACAAAGAAATAGTTGACTGGTTGCTGTGAACATGGAGCCGAACAAATGTGCATGCTTCATAAAATAAATATACAATCAGTTAATCATAACTTAATCTTGCCCTTTCTGACATCAAATCTCCATGCACTCGAACTGTGCCTGGTTGGCCTGGTGCGTGTTTGTCTTTTATTTTTAAGCAAAAATAACACCAAAAAACGAAGAAAAAAATGTCGAAGGTTCTTTCTACGTTTGCACAAATGTTTTAACTTTCCACTGTACTTGTTTTTGGGCGCTAGGATTCTTGTTTACACATTTATTCCCTGTCACACCGTTTGGTATTTTGAGAAATTTTAGTCGTTTCGTTCTCTGTCTGATTTTTTTCTATCACTTTGTTTTGTGTATGTTGCGAATTTTCTTTTTGGTTGATGCGTACTCTTTGGCTTAGGTCGTACACCGATAATAATTTTATATCAGTGTGCCCCGGTAGTGCGTGTAAATTTTGTTTTTCTCGCATTCGGCATTTCGTACCGAAAGCTCATTTTCTCATTCTCTTCGCAAAAGTCATCCATATTTACAGTATTTACAGTATGACTATATTTTGTTCTGGAAATTATTTTGGCTCCCGCTTGTATCGCATTTAATTTTTGCCTGCTACTTACGCAAACGCCAGAGATAATGAATTGCTGTATTTTATTCATTTATATTGTGCAATTTCTTCATCTCTGTCGCCAGCTTTGTAATCTTTCCTTCTCTCTCTCTCTCTCTCTCTCTCTCTCTCTCTCTCTCTCTCTCTCTCTCTCTCTCTCTTGTATACGGTTTGTCTCTTTTAAAACAAAACCATTTTTTACTGTCTACTTGGTTTTAGGCTTAAATCATTTAAAAAGTAACGCGCAACGCTCTTTTCGGTTTATACTTTGTACATTTGATCTGAGAGGAATGCTCGGTGAATCATAAGAAAGCTAAAAACATACCAAACGAACAAAATTACGGAACATTTTGTGATGGAGGGTTGAGTTTGGGAGATGAGCGAAAATGATTTTATTCCGGTATCTGGTTTGTTCGTTTTGCTTCACATTTTATTGTGATGTTTTCATTGTCTTTTTTAGGAGAGCCGGTAAAAAGGATCTACAAGAAGCTACATCGAATGGTGAAACGACCCATGATGATCACTAACAATGAGCCGCACACAATAAAATTCATGGTTGGTAAAATGGTTGCAATGTGAATGGATATTTGTCCACTAAATTATTCATAGATAACTTTGCTGGGGAAACCACTCCAACACGAGATTTTTCAACTTGGTATATGTGTGCGAAAATTGCCATATTCGGTTATTCTTCTTCTTTTTTTTTTTTTTTTAAAGAGAAAGCATTGGTCTGCATTTTGTATTCAATGTTTATTCAAAGGAAATGAATTGGCTAGTTGAAAATCGCATTTACAATGTGGTAAATTCGGACAATAACGACAAATGTATTATGGCTTCGTGTGACCAAAGGAAGTGAAAAACAGAGTTGTATTTGCTTAAATTGAAATATCCACTAAGAATGGTTTGACCTCCAACTTATTGTTTTTGGTTGGTGTAGAGAAAAACAACCGAAGTGTCATTGTGACAAAAAATGATGCTTGTTATATGGTTTGCAAAAGTGGCTTATAACAATAATATCGATGATAACATGGCAGTAATCAAAGGCATATCGTTACCAATCTGATAACACTTATAAAATTCACTGTGAAAAATCGAACGAACGACAAAATGTTTTAAAAAAATCCCCACCATAAAACTCACCGGATGGAAAAGAGTAAGACTACTGGTGACAGAAATACATCACTCGAAAGCAAAAAAAACACTGCATCATGTAATCGGCCGTGATGCGAGAGAGGTAAATTGTTTATTTAAAAGAAAAACGCAATGGTCGCAAAATTTTTCTCACACATTTTCTGTATCTATTTGTCTTGATTTTTGATCTCTTCATTAAGGGAGATTCCATAACCGATTAGGTAAACAGAGTTCTTTCATGATATCACATCGAAACGAGGAAAATGAAAAAATCTTAAACGTCGAATTGTAATTTCAATCGATTTGATAGTTTTTACGTATCGAATATTCGAAAATATTAAAGTACAAAAGTCACCATTTATTTGAAATTAAGGCAAATGATTTTTCCTTGCAGTGAACGTTCATTTTCAATTTTTGTAACAAAGAAATTTCGCTAAATTTTAGTTTGAACTAACTATAACAATTAATGTCGGAAGGTTTTGGTATTGTTTTGTACTAAATTCTAACCAACACCGGATATGATTATCCAACATAGAGCGCCGAGTGTTATTTATCAGAAATGTATTTATCTTTTGATGCGAATATTACTTTTGGTCGTAATTTGCAACAGAAGCGACATCACATGCAGTCGTAACAGCAATATATTGAGTCATGTTACAAATACGGTGAGAATTTATGTGCGTGATGATAACAATAGACAATAAATGGAGTGAGATGGCAATTAAAGTTGGATGGTGTACACACTCGGCAATTTTATACATATTGATATATATTAGGGTGGGTCAATTTTTTTTGCATCAAAGGGTCATAGCGATTTTGGTTCTATAGGTCATAACAAGAATTTTCGCCCAAGAAACCATATGTCCAAAATGAATTTCGAGTCTGCGGATTTTTCTATGTAGATATTTTCCAAAATATTTTAAAATCGACATCAACAAAAAAAAAAAATTGGAAAAAAATGAAGTAAACCACCATTTTTGTCAGTTTTTGTGTGGAAATCGTATCAAAAAAGCAAAATAAATGTCGAAAATGGATTCATGGACCCCAAAAACCCATACACATTTGGCTAGAGAAAAAATAATGTTTTTTTGCCTTTTTAATGCAATATCTAAATCGATTTTTAAATATTTTGGCAAATATCTACATAGAAAAATCCGCAGACTCGAAATTCATTTTAGACATATGTTTTCTTGGGCCATAGAACCAAAATCGCGATGAGCCTTTGTAGGTTTTTTCGGCCCCCTACAAATTGACCCACCCTAACATATATACATATATAATATAAACAAAATAGCCACTATAAAATCCATATATAACGAACAACAGAAGCAACGGTGGTGATGGTGGCGGCAGCGATGATCAAATTTACTACCAAGTTGCGTCTTTGCTCATATCACCATGGAGTGTGTATGTGTTTGTGTGTGAAAGTTCCGCTCGCACGGCGTAATGAATGCTATTCATTGACTAATGTTCTTTCTTTACAACAAAATATTTAGTAAATAAAACATATAACTCACCGGCTGGTATGATGATAAAAATGCATGGTTCGATCTGTGTTCCAATCTCATTGATGCCCCAACATAAAAGCGTGCCATAATCCTGAAACAAGTCAAGAATAAAGAGAGGAAAAAAACGTGTATATCCATTAACAATTTGAATGATATATCAATAGCAATCGAATTAGGAAGTACAAGATAGGATAAAACATATAACAAGGAACAAAAAACTACGCAATGTTCATTTTGCTAATCAAAGTACATTTAAATGCTTTTGTCATAGTGACTGCAAGTGTGTATGTATGTTTGTGTTTTTCTCATATATTTGTTTTCGCAATATCGTATCGAGACTTAATAGTCATGTACAAGTTAATTACGATCCAGATTAATATTGAAAGCGAATAAATATATACATGCGTGAAAAGGAGAGATAGAGAGAGGTTCATCGCGAACGTAACTTGAATTGACAATGGAGGAAATTTTGTTGTCTGTTTATTTGTAAAGTATTGAAAATAGCCTAGTGAATAGGTCAATATGTGTGCTATTGTTGGTGTTGTGATATTGTGAGAGGAAATAATATTGCAGTTAGTAATCAATAAATTCATCGAATGGAAACACCATAAATTTGTTGATTGCTTTTGAGACGCGAATGCTGTTTTTAATGACATCGTTGTCTGCATGCGATTTATATAGAAAAAATGTTTTCAAAGTCATACGAAGAACAAACACGCGATTGAGGTTGTAATAGCAACAGAGAGAAACTGAACGAATGGAATTAAACTTTACCGAGCAAATGTTGTTGTTTAAATTTACGTAATTATTGTTCGTCATTTGTAGATTTGCAAGCACTTAAATTGTTGTAGAAAATAATTTGTGCTCGGGAGGCGACAACGGGAGGTAACTGACGTTATTGGGTACACAAAGAGCATGAGTATGCAAAATAGAATGTTGAAATTTGCGAAATGTCCCAACTGCAACTCAACTTGAATGTGCATAGTTTCTGTCTATCTCTATCTCGGTTGCTTTTTCGATCTTTATCTCATTTAATAACTTTGCTTTGTCGGACACAGAAATGCCGTCAAATGTGCAGCTGCATGATTCTCTTGCTAATGGTTCTGGAATGCGCTTTTCAACTGTCTACACCAAAAATATTTTAATATTTTATTACAACAGCAAAAACGTACAAAAATAATCTTTTCTCTTCTTTTCCCATTTTTTTTTATTCTGCACAAGATACAAGAAAAAGATGAAAAACAACTGCAAATTTCATATACATTTGGCAAGTGCATGATAAAAATGCCTCAGACAAAAATTTGCTTATATATCGAGATATAATTTAATTTTCTTTTCAAAGCTTCATCCAAATGACTTTACAACGATAAAAGTTCTTTCTCTGTCCATTGAATTTGTGTGTGTTTTTTTTTTTGCATACGCGACATATAAAAGGTAAGAGTTGGTTCTCTGTACTACTTACATGTTCTGTCATCGGTGTATAGTGTGCAACGGCATTATGTCGTTCGGGAAAAATTTGTGAAGCGGGCAAATCGAGGAATTCTGTTGCTGATGCGTTGAACTTCCAATTGAATGTGACGTTATGTGGATTGGCTTCCAATTCGCATAAAACTTTGATAGTCTCTTGACGACCGCCACTGTAAATCGTTTTTTGGCCTGGACGACAAACTGGAGCAACTGCATACATACGCGCATACATGCATCGATACGGAAAAGTGGCATTATCCGACGAAGGAGAAAAGAGAGAAAAATATAAAAGAAAATTGAAATTATTTTGATGTGTTTGAGTGTTGATACATGCAAATGAAGCGGTCGTTTTCCTTTCGATCTTATGCAACCATGTTTTATTTTTTCATACATTTTATAGTTACTTAGCACTCTCACTTGGCAAACAAACATGTTCACATGCGTCTCATTTGAGGTATTAAGCGAGTAAACGAGAAGCTGGAAAAATTTACAATGGCAATGGAAATCAAAAGTTTGCAAAAGGCAAGCGAAAAAGAGTTTTGTGAAAAACAAATGAAAGAATGGTGAAAATGGGTATTGGAATGAGTTAAAAAAACATATACTATCAACAGCAAGAGCGAATGAAAGAGAAAATAAGAGTGGGAGCAAGACAGAGAGATATAGATAGAGAGGAATGGTATTGCACAAAGATGTGGCTACAAATTGTGTAACTGAATAATTGAAATAGACCGAGAGATATGCCATTAATTCCATGTAGTGGAAGTGATGCGCGCGTGAACGGCATTCAGACGAGGTAGATAAAATGCAAGGCAATGATGTAGCACACTAAATTGATAAAAACATGTGAAAAACGAAAACAACGGAAAATGGAAATGGAACGAAGAAGAAGGAGAGAAAAAAAACGACAGAAATTTCATGTACATTTTGAATGTTTCAAAACGCACACGAAAAATACCCAAACAACACAGCAAAGCTTTTCCATTCCATTTGCCACTTTGCGGTTGTGTGACTCAGCGTTTGGCTGCTGTCATTTCCTTTTCTCTTCTTAAGCTAGCCTAATGGCAAAAGCTAAACGTAAACCTTAATGAAACAGAACGACGTTGTGCAATGAGTTTGTTTTGCTGTTGCTTTTGTGTCATGTGCGTCTTTTTTCAAAATTCTTTCTCGTTTGTCTGTTTGTTTTAATATTGCATTTCCACCGGTCGCATTTCACAATTGCAGAACGCAATTCGGTCATTTTATCTGACTTTTTTTTCACTCATTTTACAACACATACAAAAAATGTCGACAAGAAAAACGTGCATTACAAGAAAGCAAACATTGAATGAGACAAAAAATATTTTTAACTACAAAACAATAGAAATGAAGAGGTATTTTTCTACAAGAGGCCACGAATTCAATGTGAACTTTAACGAAAGAGTTGAGCATTCTTTGAAATAGTAAGAACAAAAAGAATTGCGTATAATTACATTTAATGTCCAAATGCACTGGATTACTTTCTCCATCACCTTCACGATTGCTCCCAATACACGTATAAAGGCCGCTTTTGCTTCGACTTACATTCTGCAACACTAAACTCTGGTTAGCTACGATTATTCCCTCTGGCACATTGTTGTCGAGCGTTTTACCCTTCGAATTAATACAATTATTATTAAGTTGTCAACAGCATAGCTACACAGCACATTTATACACAGAAAATGCACAAGAGTCGAGAACACAGCACAATACAACCGTTTCAATTCACATGAAAATCAATTCCATCCCAAATATCACCTATGGCTGAGCATATATACGGTATTTTGTTTCATTGAGAGCCAACCCGAAACGCATCATTTGCACGGTTCATTATTTCACTGATGTAAAATACCGGAGTTGCGGTGAATGAATATGTCTTTATGTCAGTTGAATGTTATCTTTTGTTTTTTCCTTCTGGTTGGCGCCAAACTGTGTTAGCTGGTCTTTAAATGTAATAATTCGCCAAACAAACGAGCAAATGTGTTCGGCTTTTGTTAGTTATTTTATAATACGATGACACGATTTTGAGTTATAATGTAAAACTATTTTTTGCTCTCTTCAAGATAGGTGTTAACTATTAATTAGACGGTTGCTTTTTCCATTTTCTTTTTCCGTTTGATTGCGGGTGGCCCTACTCTCTGTTTGCGTGTATGTCGACTGACGTCGCTTTTTTCTTCTTCTATCCGATTTATATTTCTTGATTTTTATGCAAACTGGCAACCGGTAAAAAGCCATGACGTGAGTAGAAACCGACAATTCACGCTGTTGCTCGTTTGTTCGTACTCTTTCTGCACTTGTTCATGTTCTCCATCAAAAGCACAACTAAAACAAATGACAGCTGTGCCTTTTGTCCTTATGGCCATCGTCTTACAGTCTCACAGTGGCGGTTTGAGCTCCTTGCTCGCAACCACATGCACACAAATTACTGTCACGGTAATCCAAAATTAAGATAAAATACAGAGGCTTAATGGTATGCCCTGTGTGCTACTGCCATTCACCAGTTCGTTTTTCTTTCATTTCTCTCATTCACTCATCCTAATTTTCAGTTGCTCTGTCTTTTCCTCTATTGCACACACATAGACAGACGTACACACATATATAGATATATAACCACCGTGTATCGTCATTATGTGCGATACGCTAGACTCGAACATCCCTATAACTACAAAACATTGAATGATCCAAATGTAATCAAACGAAATTCCAGCTCTGCAATCATAAATGTTCATTACGCGCGCGTTTTTCCGTTAGCTATAAACCATAATAATTTTATAAAAATTGTTGCGCGCGAATTATAAATTATACACGCTCAAGATGGCATTAATGCTAAAGAGAATGAGCTTGAAAAATGGCACAAAAGAATGAACCTGCAAAAAACACAACCCGAATGTATGAAGAAATGATGATAATGTGCATGGCACGAATACAGCACTATTTAATAAAGAAATATTGAAAACATATTCATTCGCTGAAGTCTGAAGAACATCTTTTTATGGTGGTGTGCAATAAGTCTTGCGATTGTTCGAAACAACAGGAAAAAAATGTAAAAGCAGCAAGAGCAATGTTTGTATCGATTTCAATGGGGTAGCGCGGAAAATCGGGTTTGAATAGATTGGAACGAACTGAAATCGAAATGAAACGATTTGATCCTTTTGTTCGATGATGCATTCTTCATGTTTTATAAATTAATCGATGATTTTGCAACATTCGATTAGCGTTTGCACTTGCTGCGAACGAGTTATCGCAATTTGGTATATCGTCGAACTATTTTGTGAGATTATGTTGCAGCACATTTTCAGCGGCAAACGATAATGAAGCAGAAAAAAACGAAAGAAAATAAAACGAATATGGGCAACGGTATTTTGTTATGGCTAATGCTTGGGAAATGTGCTGAATGGGCGCTATTTACCGTAAAACCATATCGCCAATCTATCGAAATGTATTTCGGTGCACCCGCCATCGTGCACCAGCAGCACAACATTTGCCGTGCATTTTACAATGATCATGCTGACGACGGTGAGGATGACGACGACGACGGAAACAAGGTCCACGACATTATGCTATGACTCGATAGACGCGCTCGCCCGAAAGAAAGACCATTGCTACTATTATTTAAGTATCGATTTTGTACCTTTAAAAATGCATTGAAGTGCAAAAAATCGTTTTGGAATTACGAACAAAGGACCAACGAAAATGCTATTAAAAAACCGCACTCCATCGAAAGAAAGGAAAAGAAAACGAGAGAGAGAGAGAGAGAGAGAGAGAGAGAGAGAGAGAGAGAGAGAGAGAGAGAAAAATCCAGAACCATCAGAGAAATTAATGTTGTGTAATTTTCAACACGTAAAGCCACAAAGCAATATTAAAGCGTTTCGTTTCATGAACCGAAGTGGACGCAAAATTGAGCATGTTTGATTTATTTATTGAAGTGCTTTTTGTTTCGCCTTTTGTTATTCTCGTCTTTGGACTTTCTTCGCTCTCTTTTCGAAGTCAAATGTGCCAAAATTAAATTTCTCGCCAAGAACGATACTTCGTTTGACGCTGCAGCTTCGTGCAATTCGAAAAGTGTTGCTATATAAACAAGAATTCTTTCGTTTGTATTTGCTTCTTTTTTTCGTTTGATATTCACCACTACTATTATGTTCTTTTTATTCCATTACCCGAATGTGAAAAGGATTGCAATTTCCAGTTGCTTTTGTTCGAATCGCACTGGATTTCGGACTATTTTGAACGTAGATTCCTGTAAATCGGTTACAATGACGACTCCAATTCAGATCATAGCTTAAAGCATTCACTTGCCTTATGAAATGGAAATTCTGTCGAAAAATTTTATTCGTCTGATAGAGCTAATATCAATGATCCTTATGCAATCCATGTTTCCTATTTATTTTTATTTCATTCATATTGCAATGCAATTCATTCGATGTGCCGTTAATTAAAACCACCAAAAATTGTGTGTGCATGCTTTTTGCAACCCAAAACAGTTTAAATACGTTTAAAGAAGGTGTTTTAAGTTTTAAGGTGCGCCCAAAAAAAGGTGAACGGCAAAGACTATTCAAACTTGTTTGCACCAAACTGAAGAACTATATTGGCGTAATTCATCAAGTGCAATGTTAATAGTGCCGATGGTGTTGTCGCTCATTTCTATTTTTGTGTATATTTTTTTTTTCTTGTTCTGTTCAGTTCTGTTTTGTTTTGTTTAAGAAAAGTTTAAACAATCTAGTGAAGGTTGTTCATGTTCAAATTTCATTCCTTTCTCGTTTTTCTTTTTGTCTATCATCCGACATAATCTTCCGGATAAACATTGAAGACAAAAATCCTCGACACGTGATGTTAATCCATTACTTAACGAATTAGCTTTCAGATGCACATAAACACACTCAAAAATCTAACGAAATGCATGCACACGATTCAACTTCCCTTTTATTTTATTTTATTTTTCGTCTATTTTTTTTGTTTCATCTCATTCTTAGTTTCTGAGGACGGGGTACGGAGATTCCCTTGTATTAAACTCGAAATATTCTGTGTATAGAGCAAATTTTCCGCATATTTCTATTTGTATATTTTGGATTTTATACAGTCAACGGGAAAATCGAGAGTTTCCGCATATTACATTGCGAATATGTACGCAGTTGTGAAATAGTCGAAGAAAAATGCGATAAGCGTTAAAATAGTGTGTGTTGTATATACGAAGAGTAAAGCGAAACGGAATGAGTTTGCGAATGAACAAGCAAAAGCGGTGCGGTTTATTACATCACCTCACATACCATCAGATAGAGAGAGATGACGAGAGTTGAATGCGTGCTTAACATAGCTGTGCTATGGAATTAATAACTTGGGCTTGCAAACGAATTCGCACTCACTCACACTCGTCGACGCTTCAACTGTACGCGTGTGTTTACTCAATGTACAGAGAAAAGAAAAATGTAGAAATAAAACTACCAAAAGAACTTAAACAACTTATCTTTGTAAATGGTTTTATGATAATTTGAATTTGAATTTATTATATTTTGCTCGTGCTTTATTTTGATTTTGTAGTCAGCCAAGCAGTCAAGTCAGTTAGTGAATAAGAGTGATAGTGAGGCTGTTGGTTCACTCCATCTCCATCTCTACCCCGCTCTGTCCTTCATCCGTTCCATACATATTACATGTCATGTTATTCATCTTTTATTCAAATATTCCGACTATATTTAATTAGATGGTTGTATGATGATGGAAGTGAAACATGCCGCAACATCTTTTGCAAGAAATATCATTGCGCAAAAGGATGTGCACGATGAATTTAAGAAGCAAAATAAATATAACTTTTCCCACGAGACAGTTTCAAACAGCGAACGCCGTATCAACGACGACGACTACTACGACGATGAAGAAGAATAACAAAACTCAAGTGAGGGTGGGAGGGTAGGCTAGAGGCAGAGAGAAATGGATATAGATAGATAGAGAGATCGCGATTGAGTGAGTGAATGTATGAGTGATGCAATGAAATTAAATGTGCGTGTCCAATAAAATGTATACTGTTCCGGTTGAACGTCCACACAAATATTAGCGTCAATGGTTATGAATGAGTAAAACGAGACATAGATTCGGGCATAATTTTGTGAGATTGCCAGATAGTGGTCAAACGTAACGAAATTAAACCGTCAAACACTTTCAAACAACACATACTCACTGATTACGGCTATTCATTTCATTGCCGCGAGCCATTTCAACAGTCACGTCTACTATTCATCGGGGCTGAAAAAAAACGAAAATTTTTCGCTTGCTGCTTATTGTATTTATTGTCCTACACACCATCAAATTTCAAATATAAACAAGAGATGTGAAAATACAAGCATTTCAAACTCTTATATTTACACTTGTCAGAATGTCTCACAACTTACACACATAAACTAATACCGGCCATTGAGACATGGGTGAATCGAAAACACGGTGACTGTAGTTACCAGCTCACTCAGTTCCTTTCTGGTCATGGGGGGTATCGAATATCCCTCCCAGCTTTAAACACGAAAATTCTGCGGCATGTCCAACCTGCCCAGAACAACGCGGGGAGAGTGGTAGAAGAGTGTGCAAGGGTGTAGTTTAGTACGTAGACGCTTTCCCAGTCGGCGAATCGTGCATGCTAATCGGTCATCTCACCATTGGTATCTTTGGAAGATTCCACATCCAGGCAAAAAGCCAAAAAAAACACACACACACATCTCATTTAAAGTGTACATCATTTGCACTCGCTCACTTATTCACCCGACACACATACACACACTCGTTAAAGTTCTAGATCGTTCTTCCATTCTAAAATGCACGCTGTGGCGGTCGAGAATTTAACCGGGTATGAATTTGCGCTCCTTCGCATAACATGCTACACAAAAAGGTGTAAATTACTAATTACATTATTTTACAGGAATCTGCAACGAACAACGATGACTTCCGTTTTCTTTTCTTTAGAATGTGACGTGACACATTTGAGAAAAATGTTGTGTTATGTTTGTCGTCGTGAGAATTGTGGCTGTTGCAAAGCCAGTCGCTTCAAGTGAATATCAACGTGGATACGCTATCAAATAAAAAAACCTCTGACAATGTGGATAGCGAGTGACGAAACCAAAATGTGAAACACAAAATTTCTGATATCAATTTTGTGACGAAAATAAATGATAGCCATATCGAAAAGTGCCGGAACAAAAAAGTCTTCGTTTTTTGTGTACTTTAATCCCAGAAAGTTTCAAAAAGATCAGAATCGAGTACGCAAAATTGCGCACAGACACACATACCAAATGAATTTTATAGAAAAATCATATGAAATTATCAAGACGCTAAATTTTTCGAACGGATTGATCGATTTCGACGTTCAGGAATCGTTGGAAAGGCATTGAGCTCTAGAATCAGAATATCGATGTTTCAGGGGTCAACGACCTCATTTAGTGCCATCTTTGGCCGTTGAACTGAATTTTGACCCTTTTCTTGAAAGGACCATTTTTTGAAGACAAGACCTTCTAGGTCTGGGTTTCGTATATTTCGTGTATATATAGCGAGTTCGACTTTTCAACACACTAATGTGGTTTCGTCACTCGCGCGAAGTGCCGTGCGCTGTGATAAATGAAATCACGAACAATCACAAATGATATTCATTTTCTTTGCAATGAATTTATGAGTGCACGCGCAAGCGGCATCACTCGTACACATTTTACGGAAGTTAAATTCAGTGTATATACAATAGAAAAACACAGAATCAGGTCGAGAAAAAAAAATCTTCAATCATGATTAAATTAATTTGGTTCAAATTTTATGAGCAAATTTTCAACCTTCCGTTTCAACACACAAAATGATATCAAATAATTCGGTCAAACGTCTCTTTGCATTCGCAAAAGGTTACAAAACTTTGTGACTTTTTTCCGTCAGGATTTTCAAACGAAGCAATGCGAAAAAAAAACAACAACAACTGAAGCCCCATCAAACGACGTAGCGTTTTCCATATTAGCACAAGGTATCAAAGAAAAAAGAATGAAAAAATGTGTACCTTTGGAGAGGAGAAAAAAAATTCTTCCGCTCTTTTCTGTTCTCCCACATGCGACAGAGAGAAGAATCACATCTTTGTGATGGAGTGCTTTTACTCCGAATCAAATGAAACTTTCGTATCGAATTGTCACAAGAAAAAAAAAACTGTGAGAAAATCCGCTGCTGGTAAGTAGCCTAAAAATTTCGGAAAGGTCGGAATTTCAAACATTTGCCTCTTTTTTCCTTCATTTTTCTTCCCCCCCTTTTTGCACAATGCGAACTAGAGGTGCGATGGATTTTAATCGCTTAGACTTAAGCCCGTATTTTTTTTTTGCTCTTTCTATGTTTTGTTGATTCTGTTGAGATTTTCAATCCTTACATAAATTCCAATGAAAAGAAAAACAAGCATTTCCACAAAAAGTCTCTGTCTGCAGATGAAGTTGAAGTGAAAATGTCATAATTGCATTCGAAAGCTGACGTTTTGAAGATAGAAAAAAAACAAATCACGTACAATGTGCGTTTGGGCAATAACCGGTTGTATGTTCTTGACAGATGACTTGTACACTTACCTTTGCCCGTAAAATTGCAGTTTTTTTCATCCTTTTCCGCAGTTGTGTTCATGTGTTCTGTTTTTGCTTTCTTGCTTACATCTCATATTTTGTAAGCCAATACAAGATGAAAGAAAATGTAGCAAATCTGTATGCTTTTTACCAAAGCAATTCCAATATTTAAGGATAAACTTACTATTTTCATGTTTAATTTAATTTCATTTGTTTGCTTTCGTTATAATCTGAAAATGTTAGCCAGTTTCCGTTATTCCAAAAAAGAAAAGAAAAACAAATAACGGGAGCAATCTCCTATTACGATTCGGGAGAAAGAGAGAAAGAGAGAGAGGATAAAGGGATCGAACAGCATCATTTTTAATCAATTCAAGTCATATCATTACATATCCTTTCAGAGCAATGATTGCATTGCCAATATTTAACATTTCGTTGTTAAACATTGTACCAGAGAGTCAAAGAGAGCGAGAGCACATGGCTTTGTTAGAATTTTTTGTTTGTTCGTTTTGAGTGCGGATCTTTGTAATTATTTTTGGATTAATCTCTCTTAAGTACTGAGGTGAAGTATTCCAAATTGATTTAAGCATTGTAAACCATCGTCGATGGTCAAAGTTTTTGGTAAGTTTGAAACACACTGGGAGAGCCACAGCAACAGCAACGGAAAAAAACACGTAAACCAGATAAAGGGATGGAATGAAAGAAAAAAAGGAAAAACCGGCTAGCAAGCTGTTGAATAAATGTAACAAAAACTGCGCTCAATGGGATGTGCGCGAGCACATTTTTATTTTCATCGTATCTCCATTACAGTGAATTTCTTTGCAATCAAGGCAAATGAATTAATGAATGAGCATTTCGGATTGGTTTCAATCAATGATAAACCTTCTATTGATAAAAAACGGCGCTTATTTTTCGTTATCGTTTTGCGTTAACCCCTCGGCTCTCTGCCATACACTCGTATGCCGTTCACATTTCATTTAGTTGGTTTCCAACGATACAAAACAAAATATTGTGCAGTATTTGCTTGGATGTTTGTCGTTTGCTGACAACAGTGGAACAATAAAATGGCATGAGCAAAAGAAGATTGAGTGGAAAAAACAAGATTTTTGTGCTAGTTGCCTTCGTGTTTTCGTGTACACTTGCCAATGCTCATCGCATCTCTGCATTGAATATTTATTGAAATTTGTGTGCGTTTGTGGTTTGCATTCTTAAACATGCATTTAACCATTTCGTTGTAGCGAGCTTGTTAATAGCGTTGGGGAGATGCGAATAAGGCAATAAATAAAAAAAAATAAAAGAAATGAGAAAGAAGAATTAAAGAAAAGGAAGCTTGCGAACGAAAGACAGAATAGAAAAATGACAGACAAAGTTGTGTAGAGCACACGAAGATACAGAATGAACGAGAGAGCGACAGCAAAAGTACGAAAACATGATAAGCAAAAGCAGCAGTTACAATATAACAAGGGCAAAGTTGCAAGTGAAGAAAAATGAACATGGTTCTCAAGTACTCGACATGAAGTTAGTGCTTTCTCTCTGTGGTTGCTATCGTCGTCGGAGCGCGACTGTCGCTGGTTGAATAATAAAGCATCGGGAATGGATAAGAAAGAAAATATAAACACACTATGGTGAATGAGCAATGAATGGGGCAAATGTTTATCTATACGTGTGTTCAATGTTCATTCACTGACTCTTTCTCTCATATCACTATCTCTATCCATCTATCTTTCGTTCATTTCGGTAAAAATGGGCGCTGTCGTTGCCGATTCGCATCGTTAGAGCGAAAAAGTAGCAACAACGGCGGAAACTTTTGAATTGGATAGCTTGGTGTCGAGGCAAAAGCTCCTTTATACACTCATATTTAAATCCGAGGCAATGTAAAGCAAACACTTCAAAATTAAACGTATCACACATACACACAAAGACGAACCGAAGAGGGCAACACCATCACCAAAAGCAGCAACAATAGCGACAACTATAAAAAAAATATGTTGTGGCATATACAAAACACACGTTAAAGAAAAGAATTCAAACAACAAGAGAATGCAGGGATAGACGAAAAAAGAGTGGAAAAATTATAAAAGAAATGAAGCTCTCGGTGAGAGAGAAATAAAGAGAGAGAGAGAATGGCAAAAACGACAAATGATCCACTGATGAAAATTTCAAGCAGTTTATGCGATCAACAAAATGATATATGTACGCATTAACCATTTTTGAAATGCAACGCGCGCGCGTCTCAATGTAGTATAAAACGTGTTCGCTCACATATTCAAAGCTGAAGAAAGAAAATGTCGACTAAAAGAAAAACTATAACTTGTAAAAAAGTAACCTCTCTAACTGGATCGAATAATAGTGCCCAGGCAAGGAAAAGTAAAATTTTACACACGACTCATAGCGTGAGAGAGAGAGAGAGTGAGGGACAGTGAAAAAATAAAATAAAATAAAGGACAAAATACAGCGGCAAGTAGGAAAAGGAAAGAGCGGAAAAAAGAAGAAGAGACGAGCCACATAAAAACAAACAACCGAGTTTGTTGTTTGAGAAAGCAGATTGGAATTCGTGGTGATAGTTTTTGTGACTACGTGCACTCTCGGTAACTGTGCAAACAAACATTTCGCAAACACACGACCGACAACACATTCGCTCATCTATATTTTGTGACCATTGCATAAGTTTTTGTTTTAATTTCTTATGCGGTATATGAATCCCACTGTTATAGTCATTCCCATCCTCATCGGCGTCGTTGTTGCCGTCGCCGTTGTCGTCATCGTAATCGTGGTGTAAGTTCTCTATGTTACAAAAGCGTCATTGCGAATCTCAATGCTCGGCGTTTGGTATGTGAGAGTTTCTGCAGATGCTATGATTTGTGGATATGTGAGTGTGCTTTCACAAACAAAAATATGAAAAGAAAATAACAAACTTCGTTCATTTTTTTCCGTCTGGATACATATTTCTCACTGGATTTTCATTAGTTATATCACGCTGCATCCACTCTCTTTTCCCAATCAAGAATATGTGGAAAAACATGTGAGCAAAGCGGCAGAGAAAGGCGATAGTGCCTTAACCGATTCTTTCAATTGATCATTTTTGAATGCGAAGCTATTACACATATCAATGTTGTTGTGTTTTGGACAGCAAACATGTTCCATTCCAGTTCTTTATTACATTTCAAGCTTACGTACCTCGTCTTAAGAGCACAAGGTGCAAAAACAACCAGATTCATCCAGGAAACGCAAAAGATGTGTATGGGCACGTCCCCTCCTCCAACAAACTTACAATTGAAATATATGGCTTTCTATCGAAGTTTTGGTGTTTGGCGTATATGTAAGTTTGTGTTGAATACAATTTCCCACGCAACGAACACCGAATGCTATGTGACATTTCACAAGGAAGCAACAATAATAATAACATCACCACCAAATGCTTAAACAAAAAACAAAACAAAAAATAAAACGAAAAAGCTGTCTGTACAACGTTGTCGTAAAGGAATGGCACATTGCTCGTTTAACTTTTGTCAACGTTTTGTGTGTATGTGTATGTGTATCGACCGAAACGAAAACACATCACGGTTACTGTTGTCGTGATCATCATAATCTTCATCAGTATGAGCCGAAAATATTGTGTCTTGCACTCGACTTAAATGCGACATATTCAAACACCATTCATGAGATAATCTTTGTTATTATTGTGTCGTATTTTTCGGCTACAATTCGCGTCAAAGTTTCGTACATTTCGTTTCATATCTTTATCTTTGTTTTTATTTGTGGTCATAAAATCTTCTTGTTTTTGTACAATAGTAGAAAAGAACCCAAATATCATTCATATCGAATAATTAAACGGTCGACAATCATCAAACATCAGACGTTTATAAAACGTATGCAATATGCAATCCTTCTATCATCGTTATTATCGTGGATATTTTGCACAATAATAATTGCCAAAACGCGCTCAGTGGAACCTACAGAAATCGAAGTTTATGTGCTTACGTATACATTTGTTTATTGTTTTTGGTGATTTGATGGTGTTATTTCGAATGGTCTGTTGGTTATTATTTCGTATAAAATTCTTGGGGTCGTCCCTTGCTCAGTTTGTCTATGTCATACACACATTGAGATTCTGGCTGCCACAGTGGCGGCCGTTTAGAGCACTTTATGTGTGTGTGTCTTTCTTCCTGTGTGTGTCTATGTGCCAATGGTGCGTTTATACATTATATATTAACGGTGTAAGTTTTTGGTTACTGTGCATGTGCGTGTGCATAAAATGTGCATAGTCCGTGCAATTTGTGGTACTGTGACTTTTTGGATAGGGATTTTTTTTTTAAGTTGAAGCATATAGGTTTCGTTGCCATGTTTTTGGCTGTTGTTTATGTTCGAAGTTTTTTTTTGTTTGATGTCCTCTGTTTTCTGATTTCCGTTTTGCCTAATGACAAACTAAATAACAATAATGAACTTACATTATGACGCCAGCTGACTTTGTACACCCAGGGATTTGATTTAATATTGCACTCAAAATATACATCGGCTCCCTCGCGTATAAAGGATGTGTTTAAATTAGTTCCAAACTCAAGAGTAACAACTGGTGTATCTGTTTGGATTTCGTTTTGTTTTCAATTTAGTCGTTATTTTGTTGTAGAAAAAAAACGTTTGGTGCGGGACGGGCGATGTTGTTGATTACGTTGTTTTTCGGTTGTTCGTTCGTTTATTCGTTGCATGTTATTTTATGTCGTATATCAGCGAATACATAAAGAAGACATGATCATTGGTGAGATTTTGTTGTTGTCGTTCAGGTTTAGTTTTATTGTATTTTCATCAGAAGCAGCAGCAGCAGCAGTGAAGGTTCCAGGTTATGTCAAGCGTTGCAAATAAAGACGAATATGCGATGAGCGCGCGCCAAAAATCAGCAATCCAAGTTCCGTGCATGGCATACAAAAAAAGAAAAATATAAAGGACAATAAACGAATGAGTGAGTGACTGAATGAATGAACGCTTTTATACAAAATATGTAAATGAATAAGTAACAAGAAATTTGCTTTGCCCCTTTTCATGTTCTCGCGAAATGAACATCATCATCATCATTCAAAAACTTCAGATCTTTTGAGATTTTTCCTCGTTGCATTCTCATGTCTTGCGTCAATCTATCAGTCTATCTACGGCAACTGACTCAGTCGTCTTCAAATAATAATATACGATTACATTGTACAGTTTTCGCGTCGATTGCTGTGCATGTGTACATTTTTATGTGCAACACTTTTCACACTCATTGAGACGAACGAAGGAGACGAAAATATGTGCATGCGAAATATGTTGTACATATATAACTGGATGTATACTACATTATGATTGTAAATGGTGACAGGGGGTATGTGAATGTGCTTGCACAATTCGCACAGTATAAAAGCTCATATAGTCGAACAACATATAGGAATATCAACCACAGCTAACGAAAACAATAGAAAAAATAGTGCAACAACAAAACCAGCAGTAAAAATGAACGCAGCAATTTAAACGCCGAACGTACGTATGAAATGAAACGCGCAAACAAAAAACGAAGGCAGCGTATAAAATAACAGAAAATATTCATAAACAGAACGAACATGGCAACAGTGGCAGCAAGTAAAATAACACACAACTGTGTGCATTTTATAAAAGTGATGCGGGATAAATGTGGAATTAAAGCAGCTACAAAATATGAATGGAATGAAGAGAAAGACAGAGAGAGTGAGAGAGAGAGAGAGACGACAGAAAAAAAGAGAACGTGAACTAAAATAAAATGTTTGCTATCTCTGTCGTGACTTTGCTGCCGATTCACTTTTGGTATCTCTCTCACTCACTCATATCGGTGGTACCCGTTTGCCATGCAATGAGGCGAAATGATGAAATAAATATCATCAGCGATTCTTGACTCACATACGCGGACTACTCGCATGTGCGCTTAAGTTTGCGAAGAAAAACATTATATCGAAATGAAAATAAGATCCTCTGCCGTTGTTGCTGCTGTTACGATAGAGTGTTGAGGGATCTGGGGTCACTCTTTTCTTTTCCATATTCCCGTATACATTCTACTCACAGTAAGTATATGTATTTTGTGTTATGTTACGTTCGCTGTTGGACATTTATTTTCCCCGAACGAAATAAAAAACGCAGAAAAAATACACTGTATTTTTTCCGAACATCTTGTTTTTTTTTATCTCTTTGTAATAAGAACAAACACAATAAAAAAGTGGTTTTATTTTTCAAAGACTTTTCTCCTTATTTTTTTTTTAACTTTAGTTATACTCATTTCAGGATTGTAAAACATGTACATTTGTTCACAATATTTGTGCCATCTCCTCTTTTTTATCCTGATCAGTGTGCCGCCATTTGTTTGTTAAATTTCTAAGTTTGTCACTGCGTGTGGCTGCCGCCGTTTTATTGATACATATAGGAAAATTTTTTCTATGTCTTTTTTTGTCATTGACATGAATCTTGCATGAATCGCGGGTCGTCGTGGAGAATCTAGAAAATTGGCAAGATTAATTTGGAATTGGGTGCAAAGTTGGTCGGCGTGTGTTTCTTGCGTCAGTCCATCTTTTCACGCCGGTTTCAGCGAATAAAAAATGAAATATAAAAATGAATCATAGAGAGAAACGACGACCCAAACAAACAAACTTATTACGAGGATTACATGAGCTTTTCGAGCTAATTTAGTTTAAATATGGTATGACAAGACCATCGTGTTACAATGGCACAAATAATATTTCTTTACGTTGGGAGAGAAAATGCGCTTCGATCTTCATCACACAATGTCGTACAATTGCCACCATTATTATCATTCGTGCTTTGCACATTCTTGTGACTGTGTTGCACAAATCGTACTTTCAAAAGATAAAGTGTTTTGCGGCGCGCTCGAGAAAAAAGAAGAAAAAAAAAACAACAACAACAAACGGAAAAAATTACTTTTCGTAATGATAATTTATTTTGTAAGTGGGGTTTCTTGCCTTTTCGCGAATACATCGGCCTCATTTCAGGCGAGCAATTTTTATTTTCATTTGTTTTCGCATTGAGTTTTCACTCGTTGGGCTGGTTCACAGCTGCAAGACAGAATTTATCTTGAGCTTAACCACAGAAACTGATTAGGCACATTGGAAGCCATTGTAATTTTCAATGCAAAAATGACACACTCGAAACGACTCACATTCGAAAAAGCCATCATCGAATGCTTTGGCAAATTTATTCATTTAATTTTCGTTCTTTCTAGCTTTCGTTGACTTCATTTTTCCGACGAATAATATCGAATAAAACTCCATAACGCGATAATGTATTTGGATGCGCCAAAATGTGTCACATACACACACACTCACTTACAACTTAAATTACTGGAATTGACTTTTGAAATATTTATTCGAAAATTCCAATTAAAATTCGCTCATTGATGCTTTTGCCAAATTAGAAAAAAAGATGTTGTGTAAAGGCGAATAAACCGCACCACATCGCATTCACATTCAAAAGTAATTGTTCTAAATTTGTAAAATGGAAAATGCCACAAACGGAATATGAAAAACGAAATAAATAAGTAGGCAACAATGGTTCGCATATTTCCCTTTCTCAGTAATAGAAACCACCCAAAAAAAATGTGAATATATATATGTATATGTGTGCACAATCCGAATTCAATATCATTTTGGCATGTGAAAAGCGTAAAAGAAGGGACGAAAAAAACTATGAGCCAACCGATAGCGATATTCGAATCAACCGGGAGAGAGTCGTAAATATAGATAGTCCAATGTGAATGTGTGTGACACAATCAAAACTTTATAACTGACTTATTTATTTTTATTTCAATTTTATTTCGTTTTCTTTGCGAACGAGATGAACTCACAGCAGAAGTGGCTTTATAAACGGAAATAGATGGCGCAATATTTATCAAATAAAAGAAGAAATAGAAAAACGCTCTTATCACTCGCTCCTTTTCCTTTTTACCCTTGCCTAAAAAAAATTCAACCGCATTTTCAAAGCTCGGAAATTGGAAATTTGAGTTTTTTCTTCTTCTTCTTCTTATTCTTTCAATCGGTTGTTACTTGCATTCGCCAATAAATGCAAATTCAAATCGAAGTTATCCAAAGTCGTTCTTCTTTTTACATGCATCCGGTCTTATATTTATTTCCTTGTGAATTTTCCAGTACATTATTTATAAAATTTAGTAAAAACCACACTATATGCACAAACACGCAACGATTTTCTTTCGATCAAATGCTTAAGAAAGGGAAAATCACCATTGAAATAATGTAAAAAAAAGAAAGAGAAGGAGAAAGATTGAGTGCAAAACCAATTCGAAAAAATGGCGACAAAAATAATATAGAAACTCGAACAATTTCGCATTTCAACAACCAATGAAATGCATCGTATGATTCGCACGTCTCCCTACAATTGAAAATAACTTACGAAAACTGTACATTATAACGAACGACTGAGATGAATAGTGTGTATGTGTTTCGATGAAAAACTACTGAATGTGTATTCGTGTCCGTTACAAGACTTAAACTAAATTATTGTATGTTTTATACTTACGATAAATGTCCAATTTCCAACCGTCTTCGGTGCCTGACTCTGGTATAGATGTATGTTCAGCACGGCATGACAAATACTTTCCTCGATCATCAATGGTTGGAGTGAAACTCAATACAGATTGCGTGACATTACCATCGGTCGAAATCTGTCATTTTGGTGTGCATGCAAAGGAAAATGGAGAAAAAGAGAGAATTATTATGTGTGGGAGAGTGTGTGTGAGAGAGATGTATATACATATATACTGAGAGAAAAGTGACAAAAAAATGTAAGTGAATTAAGAAAACCAGTAGTAAATCGGTACACAAACAAACATATGCAAATGTAAATGCCAATACCAATAATAAAATAGATAAAAGCGAATGTGAATGTGAATGCAAATGCAAATGCAATTTCAAGTTTCGAATTCATTGAAAATGTTAAAGCGCGCTTTAAATCATTCCCATAAAACGACTATTGAATAATGACTGCAGAATACAACAACTAATTTTCTAGATTGTTTTTGTCATTCTCCCTCGCCTCCTGTCTTGTGTGTGTGATTGTATTTTCTTTCATGAAAATCTGTTCTGAACTTCTGTTTTGTTTACACTTTTCCGGAAAAAAAATGAATATAACAACACTGAAACTCTCTTTCCATATTGTTCGCATCGCATTTAAAAGCATCTTCGTTTTTTGCATTGTTGCACTGATATTTCAGCGAAAAAAAAAAAAATACGCAAAAAAAAACAATTTATGAAATAACATCTGCTATATCGATTGTCGAAAAATATGTCGATGATAAAAAAAACGACAAATGGGATCGAACAAATGTCGTTAAATTTTTAGCACATTATTTTAACTTTGAACTAAAACAGTGAAAAAAATATCCATCACATGGCATAAGCAGCAGCAAAGCGCATTGCATTGAGTGCTCTGTATTTGCTTCGTTTATTTTGTCACCCGACAAATTTATGTCATGCAATTTTCGCACAATTTGCTCTTTCCTCAAGTTTGCCTCAATCTATTTTCTGTTTTCATCCTTTATCCGCCACTCGATTCTTTATGTCCCCGTTCATTTGTGTTCGGTTCTCTCTTTCAATAGACAGTAAAACAAGAAGTGACGTCAAATATTTTGCACGGCAAATACAACTTCTAATCAACTAATATATTCGTCGAGCAAAACGTCTGTATATTATGTGAAAATAGATGTGTTTTTTTTTTGTTGCTTTTTTTATTTTGAAGTGTGTGTGCATCGTTTTCTGTTCGACTACACGAAATAACATTGTCCTACATCATAAATTTTGTTTCATACATCTAATAAATATTGAACTTAATATATATTTTTAATAAAAAGCCATTGGCAGCAAGTGTAGAACAACAGTTGCCAATGATATCATCGACAGTTGCTGTGCTATATGTCAGACAAGTTCTGCATGTGTTAACTCTTAACTGTGTGCATTTGCCATCGAGATAGATAGAGAGAGGGGGAGTACTGTAAGTTGTTAATACTATTGCTGTTGGTGCTAGTTTTTAGTGGACGAACAAACGACAAACCACTGCCCCAATGGCACCCATACACCAACTTCATTTGGTTGTTCCTTGTTTGTTTTCTGTTTCTCGATAAATGGTATTGAATAGTATTTTCTCTGCTAGTAATAAAGTTCATAACAGCAATTGGATTTATGCGCGCTATACGGTAATATTGGGCAAGAGCGAGAGAGAGAGAGAGAGAGAGAGAGAGAGAGAGAGAGAGATGTAGAGGAATAACAAGAAGTTAGAGAAAATCGGCTGGGATGGGCAAACGGATTACCATTGTTGATTTTCATTTTAGCAATTCTACGGGGCAATAGGGAAAAGTTAGACAGGTTATGAATCTCATCGCCCTTTTCTTCCTTCGATCACTCGCTCTCAATTATTCACATCATACATAAATATTTCAAAAGTTTTTCTCGTTTTCTTTGCTTCTTCAGCTCCATCTCTCCCCGGATCAACGGAATGTTCTGTTGATGTTGTTGTATTGTGCGCGCATGTGTTTTATACATATGTTCGCCTTTTTTCCGTTGCCGGGTATAGATTCAATTCGATTTTGTTAATCTTAACCTTTTGTAGAAGGGACAGACGAATTGAAATTGATCGGCTACATACTGGCCAATGAATTGAATACTCGTCGATTATTTTAAGTTTTTGATGATTCCAAGGATTCTAATGTTTTGTTAATATCTTCTCGTAATTATTGTGTGAGAAGTTTCGGTAGATTTGTGATATATATGTTTATTCGATCGGAAATGGGAATTCAACAAATGACGGTATTATTCTCTCTAACTCACTTGCTCCCATCGTATTCATTTCAACAATAAGCTCTTCAATTTCGGCAAAAAAAAAATTGTTTCGACTTTGTGAAATCCCTTGTGACGATTCAATTTGGTTTTAAATGAGGAAAGTATGCGAAACGCATCGATGTGCAGCGAATGCCAAGCAACCAATTAAATATTTGTTGACTGTGATCTCAACATTATTACCTCCACCCCATCTCTTTTAACTCCCATCTCATTGTTGGCTTTTAAACATTTTAGTTTTATCAAATTCGATCCAGACAGATTTTTGGCATTATACATTCATATGTTTAGCAGATTAAACATACACATTTGGTTTTTAGATGATAGATTTTTATTCAAAGTTTACCCAAACAAAAATTGCTTATTTTTGGCATCCTTGCGATTGATACAACGTCCATTTCAAAATTAATCGGCAAGTTTGCGTTTTCTACTATTTTCGTGTGCCATCGAAGAAGAATCATGCCAAAAATCATTCGCGTCGGATTATTAAAAATTTATATTTAGATGATCAAAAATTTGTTCACTAAAAACAGAAACTAATGGGCTCAAACTTTTTGCATGACAATGTATGTGTTGGTGCGTAAATGTATATGTTTGAAAATGCCTCAAAGCTTTTTTCCAAACTCCATTAATAATATAGAATTTAATCGGATTCACTTTTAGAGTGCAGAAATGACAGAACTTGATGGAATTGACGCTTCCATCTATTTTACACCACAGCCATCACCAAACCGCCTAGCCCACATCGCAAAACGCTCCTATCAAATCAACGACATATTTAATATCAATATTCGACGACGATGGCGACGACGATGATGATGATGATAATAATGCTAAATTCAAAATCAAAGCTCTTCATTTCATTTTGATGGGATCTCTTTGCGTGCGCGTGTGTGTGTTTGAGCGTTATAATATTTTGACATTTGCTATGGTTGTGCTTCATTTAAACGCACCAATGATTTATTTTACACACATTTCACCATATGAACATCGCTTTTCATCGCATAACACATCGAAATATTCTAAAAGTGGACCCTCTCTCAGTATCGAATGTGTGTGTATATCTGTTGGTATTTGACAGCATTGTTGACTGACGATGTACCGTCGACACACATAACGATATTTCGATAATGAAATTGATAGTTGATGTGTGCTAAATGTATGTGCCGATAATAATATATCGTAAAATTTTATCGATTGGCACTCTCAAAATGAGAACGAGTTGCTTGAAGAAAAATTAAATTTCTACATACACCCCATGCATCCATTCAGACAAATACACACGCATACGTACACGTCGAAACGAAAGAATGAAACTGGGAGATGAGCATTTCACAGTCAAGCCAATAGCGCAAATATAGTCAACATGGCAAACGACAACGAACCGCATATTTTAATTCGGTACCAATCTGAATAAATATGCCCGTTCACTTTTCCTTCATGCGCTTCCATAATGTTATTTAGCAATCATCTGCACACATACATGGCATATAGATTGAGTATTATTAGACTATTTGTTTTTGATAAAAAACCATGCGTTCGAAGTTTTCAAATTTACCACCGAAACCGGAAACTTTTCATCTAAAGCAAAACCATCAACATTAACGATTTAATATAGTTGTGCATACGCCCTCCATCTCACGACTCCTCTCTTTCATTTTAATTTTTTTGCTTCTGTTTAATGTATGTGTTTCAATTTTGGCATTCTTTTGGTGTGCTATGTTATTAAACACCCATGTTAAATCACATTTATCGACTCAAAAAAAACCATATTATATAACTCTTCCAGAGAATAGAGATTTTTGGACATTTTCCTTGTCTTCATACACTCATTTTTGTCTGCCAGAAACTTTGGCCAATGAGCGTTCCGTTATACGTCTATGTATGTGACACTTTTGTTTCTATGCAGGTAAAACTTGTCCAGTTTACACTTATAATCGAATTCTGAGTGAAGTTAAAGCAAATGGAAAAAACCATTTCCAGATATTTATTTCTCTTTTATGTTAAAGTGTGTGTGAGTGTGTTTTTTTTCTTGTTTCTTGCTACAGCAACGCAAAATTATCATCAACGGACTGCTAATTTTCATGTACTAATTTGGTTTAACTGATAAGAATTTCAAAGTGAATGTGAAAATTCAAAACAAGTTTAGCATAGCTACCAACTCAACTTGGTTCACTTAACTACTATGACAAGTCCATCATTTGGTTTGTTTTCTTGTTCTCGCCTGCACCAATTAATATTCTGTTATACATGAAATACAGAGAGAAAGACCGTTTGAAAATTAAAATGAAGAGAAATAGAGAGAGAGATAGAGAAAAGGTAAAATGCTGAACTTGGGGTTTTTCTGGTTTTTTACCAGTTGAAAATTGTGAATGCAAAAGTTTTTCTGTGGTCGCATGCTAGATAATTAGCATTTTGCATTAAGCTTGATGTCAAGAGAAACTAAGCGAGCGAACAAAGGCAAGATCAAAACGCCAATTGATGGAGGAGCATCATAAACAAATGACAAACATACACACAAAAAGAAGAAAAGAAGTTGTCGCATGCATTCATAATGGGAATGGTGTTCGGTCACAGAGGAAATGGAATAATAAAATGACATTAAATAATTTCTTCCTGATTATACTCAACAAATAATACTTTGCACCCATGACACACATCCAATGTGAGCGATATTTAGAGTGTGTAAGATTTGAGCGAGAAAAAACGGGTGACAGCACCGAGTTTGGAACAATGCGACTAAAACAGCAATCGCACAACCAGTTCATGCACATAAATGAACACCGAATAAAATCTCCAGAGGCTCGTAAAGATCGAAATTGATATGATACTTGAGTATAGTATATATGCGTGATTCACTACAGCACATCCAAATCAAAGAGGAAAAAAACAGCAGCAACAACAATAACACATAACGAAAGCTTTGGGACCAGTTCAAACGGCTGTATAGAAAAAGCAAGAAAAAAGAGATTCGAGTGCAAATAGACACGCATAAAGAGAAAAAGAGTGAAGAGAGCAGACAGAGAGGAGAGCGGTGAAAGAGCATGACGTGAGCACGAGAGAAAAATTGAGGACAATCTTTCGAAGAAGCTGCATATTCGAATAATAAGTATTTACGCGAGAAAACACAATGCTAAAGCTTAGTTGCGTGACATCCGGCCCGGATTCAGTTATTCAATATCTGCTGTGTGATGAGAATAAAGACGGGCGCGCTTGTAGAGCCAAGGCAACACAATATTCATATACATTCAGAGTTTGATAGAGCGAAAAAAGGCGACGCAAACCAACACAAGCAACATGCAAGCAAGAGAGAGAGAGAGAGAGAGAAACGTAAAAGATCGTAATACAAATAAAGATTGAGAACTTGTGAGTGCGCGACAAATAGCTGAATGTTGAATGCTATCCCATCTTTTATAGGCATTTTGACACTAGAAACAAGCATGGCTCAAAACTCTTCAGTAATCACAGTGTAAATGTCTCGTTCTACCCACTCTCTCTTTCTCTCTCTCTCTCTCTCTCTCTCTCTCTCTTCAATTTGATCTTGCTTGCATACTCCCAATGTTTTCTCCGTCTCCTGTTCGTTGTCATTGCCATTTCAGCAGTGTTGCGTGTCCCTCAATTTGACTCTGCTTGTTATTGTTATTATTATTTTTATTGCTAATATTTAAAGACAGACAACGGTATTTTGTAAATCTCCCCTGATATTATTATATCTATCTGTGTGAATTTTTTATACGTGAATGTTATGAATTGTTCGCGCAAAGACTATCCTATCCGAAAGCACGACGGTCTCATTTTGTTCCCATACATTAATATATACAAGCGAAATTTTCTGGATGCTGTGTTGTTGTACGACAGACACACAAGAACAACAACAACAAAAAATGTATATGTATTGATTTTGCAACTCTTCGTTTCGCGATAAATTGAAGTCAATCATTTAGCTGTCAACCATTTTTATTATTGACTCTAGCAAATATTTTATAGATAGGGTGGTTAAATGGAGGAAGATGGAAAGAGTGAAGAAAAACGAAATTTGGTGCTTGAATATGGGGGAGAAAAGATGAATCGAGCACCGTAGACACGGAATGAAATCAAGCTCATATAAATGTGTAAATATAGGGTGACATGAACCGAATGCGGATAAATGTTTGACTTTTTTGATAAAATCGTTTTCGTTTTTTCGCCACATTTAAACATTCGATTGTTGCTATTGTTTTGTTTGGATGTTTCTTTTTTAGATGAAAATTGGGACGAATAAACGAAATAAACGAAACAAATAAGTGCCTCTCGAAATAATAACCACTCTTGAAAGCACCACCGCAATGGTTCGTAATTAAACAAGCCAAGAGATAAACCAATAAACAAAAAAAACGGAAGTCAATTGAAAAAGCTTTGGCTAGTTTAGAAAACGTACTCTTCATTTGTTTGTCTTCTTTCACTTTCTCTCTCGCTCTCGCAATTGCTCAATTTATTAACGATATTTTTTTTCGAAATCATCCCATTCGATTGCCGGCTATCCGGATTTGCCCTCTTTCACGCTATTCATTTTCCTCATACGGAAGCGCACGATGTGAGAGTTCAAGAGAGAGAGAGAGAGAGAGAGAGAGAGAAAGCTACCGTTTACTACCAAACACTTTATAAAATGTAATATAATGCTTATCCGAGCAATATCGATCGTTTAAAAGACTGGAGCACATTCTTCCTTTAATGTATATAGAATACATCGCACAACAATCACATTAAGGGCCATATATTTTAGTTGTTCGCATTTTTTTAACATCCAAGTCTCATCTTTCCATTCTTGGTATTTGTATAGATCGTTTTTTTTTTTCAACTTCATCTTTTCCTCCTTGTGTACAGTTTTTTTCTCTCTCTTCTGTTCATTCTTATGTTTCGTGTGCTTGCCATTCACTCACATCATTCATTTTGTACTCTTTCTGGTCGCAAGTAGCTATTTTTATCTCGCGACCCGTTTGGTACATTCCACTTGAATTGAAGAGTTATGCTATGCGCGCGCGACCAAGTTAAAACAACTACACTTTCCCAATTGACTTTTATATTCATTCTTTTCGAGAATAAGTGAACGAATAAAAACTTTTTCGTTTCTTCTAATGCTCTGCATATTGAGAGTTTTGCGGTCGGCATAGTCTCTCTTTCGATATTTGGCTATTTGTATGCGTTCGTCAATCTATTGCTTTTATTCGATATGGACGTTGTTTTCGTTTTTTTTTAATCTATATTCCTCTTTCGTGCAGGCGGTGCTTTTTTTCATGGTGCTGTTTTTTTTCACTTTATTTCTTGTTGTTTTTGCTGTTGTCGTTGATTTCATTTTATTGATCTTTCCTTCCTCATCCGGTTTTGTTCAACATATACAAAAGCTGTTATCTATTTTCTTTTGATGATTTTCGATGGTTATTATAAATGTATTTTGATCCATCGATATATCGTATATTCAATAAGCTAATTGATTCAAATCACGATAACAGCCAAAGTGAAAAAAAAAACTTCGGTCGAACGCGAACAAGGAAAAAAGAGATATACCAGCACATACAACCCCATTCAACATTCATAAATATAAAACTTCGATTAAAATTCTTCGTACCTCGTTATACCACGCATATAAAAAAAAACTTGCGAACGCTATTGACAATCACTGTAGTAGAAAATATCAGTTAATTGATTCATATTTTTTTATTATGTAATTTCATTCTCCCTTTTTCTGTTTTGGTCATTCTTTTGTTGGTAATTGGTTGAAACTGTACCGTTATGGCAGCATCAAATCCATGTGTATAGCATGCGTGCCGAACACAGCACAGCACAGCATGTGACAAAATTGTTTACACAACGACATGAAAGAATCAAGAAAATTAGCTCGTATTCGTTCATGGCAGTTCCATTAGTTGTGTGCTTTGCCCATTTTCGCAATTTTTCGATTTGAAGAAAGAGAAAATCACCATAAATGAATAATAGACACGAGACACTGAATGTAAAAAATGACGTAAATTAGAATTATTTACTGAATGAGACAGAAGTAGTGTTTAAAAAATCGTTTGAAAGTGTAAAAAAAATTTGTTTGTGCTAGTTTTTTGTTCAGTTTGAAAAACAATTGTTACAAAGCTGTCAATTTGAATGGTTTCTATCTGGCGGTGTAGAAGGTTGCATCAAAAAGAAGAAAAATATATGATTCGAGTTGTTGTGACAAAAGTGTTTGCCATCTCGGAGAATTCAATAAAAGTGTTGCAAATGAGACGGACAAAGAGAAATGACGAAAGTTTTGTTTTAAGTGATGTCATATTTGACATTAATCGCATATGTTCACCAAACTAAAGACTAAATGCTTTAGGATAATTTATCATTGATATCAGACGATGAAGAGCATTCAGGCGATACCATTGACGCACTTTACCTTACTCAACCATCTCACTCTTCGTTTTCTTTTTCTTTCGTTCTCTCCCGATCGTCTGTCTGTTCATTCTGTACGTGTATGTACACATATTCACTTCATATGCCACAACATACCAAATATTTGTTTAAGGTGTTCAGTATAATATGGTACGTGATATAGTAGAAATTAAATTATCGACTGGAAATGGAATTATGACAATGACAGCGACTAGGGGCTCGGAACTTGAAAAAAAAACATCAATGACGTTCCACTAAATGACATGCAACATTTGCCGCCATTTTGCGTATTTACGATAATCAGGAATAATGATTTTATTCACGAATATTCACAGAAATTGAAGTTATTGTTCATTACCCAAAATGGACCAATATTCGTGAATATGTATGGTTTTTCACGAATAAAAAATACTTCCAAGCCCCTATAGGGGCTTTCAAGCTCCTATAGGACAGCGATTGTGTGATAAAACACTTTAGATGCAGTGCGGCTGAATGAACTGAGCTAAGCTCCCCACCATCCGCCATCGTTCCATCACTCTCCCACAGCGGTTCGGAATTTGGCTATTGTATATTATTGTGTTGGTTCCTGTTGTTGTTGTTATCGATGTTGATGCCATCATCTGTTATCGTCACATCGTTCGTTCTTGTCGTGCAAATGAACCGCATTTTCCAGTTAATTCGATGGCAATCAAGAAAAGATTTTTATTACAAATTATTTAAGGGCGGGAAAATTGAAAGTTTAGCCCGTTAATGTCATTGTGTTAACAATAAATACTTCATCGCCGTTCCATTTTATAGTACTGTTAATAATGTGTCATTATCCCATCGTAAGTTCAACACAAATACGGATAAATCGTTTTCGAATGCTTTACCACCATTTTTATACTTACTCTCTCATTCATTCATTCATTCATTCATTGACTGTCTGAATCACTAGCATTGACCGATTTCTGCGGTCGACTGCAGTTAAATCAACGTAACAAACATGAATGCTTCTGATCGTTTCTTTTTTCTTTCTCTGCCGATTGGGCGTTGATTTCTTTTTTCATACAGCTCAAATACGTACAACAGTACAAACGTAGCCACATATAAATTTTTGTTTGTAACCTTTTAACGTGGCACCAGCCATATCAAGTGAATGAGATTTGCCGAGAGTTAAAAAAAGAGAAAATGCAAAGCTCGAACAAACGGCAATAGATTAACCTTATCTTATCAATATAGTATAAACAAGAAGAAACACGAATACAAAATTGAAGGTAAAGTGAGCAAAAGCCAACGAGTTAACGTATCAAGCAAAGTCAACGACGAATACTATTATATTGAAATGGTGATGGAAAAAAAAAACGCTAACAACTTGAACAATCTCCTACGCATTCGTACACTCTTCGTTTGTGAGGTAAAGTTGGATTGAAAAACCGAGATTATTGTTTGGAATTGAATTCGAGGATGGATTGTGATTTTACTGTTTTCTGTCATTCTTGCCAGTGAGTTTACCATTACCACCATTTGCAATTGCTGTACTTTACTTCTTGACTATATAACTTGATGCTTGTTCCCAAGATCGCTGGGAACGTTCATCAAATTGGTGCATATTTCTTGTTTCGTGCAAGATACCATTTTAGCCAAACGATGATGATGATTTCCATCCGAATGCGATGTAACACAAGCAAACACTTGACTTCAATTATTTTTATGTGAGTCGTTTTTATTTGTGTATGAGCAAATCGTTATTTTGTCTTTTTTGTTGCTCTCACTCTTTCCTCCAACTACCTCTCTCACTCTCTCCTTCTCGTCCTTCTATTCTATCAGTCATTCACTCATGCTGCATATTTTTCACTAGCATTTCACTGTCGTAACAATTTCGTTTCCTTTTGTCTCCGTTCACGTTTATTTTATTGCTTTATTTCCTTTGCCATTTGACTGTTCCCACTCTCTATCTCTATCTTTCTCTTTCTCTCTGTTTCTCTGTCACTCTCTTTTGCTAAAATTGACTTCGATATTTTCATAGGACCGCAGATAATCACCTGATTTTCTACCTTTACATTGTTCAAACAAAATACGTCTCGATGTCACCCAACCGTGCACCATTGCCATTTTCTATTCTAGCTACGTTTTTGGCATTGTTTTCGTTTCCGTTGTTGGAGCATTTTCGCTTGATTTTATTTTATTTTTATGGCTATATTTTATTTGTAAAATAGGTATCATGTTCAACTGTTAAACTTGAATGGCCCACAGTTGGAGTATCGATCTACCGAGAAAAAAAAACGTAAATGTAACGAAATGCTTACTACGAATTGTATTATTACGGGCTCTTGTCAGCCGAAACGGCTATTACCTTGTCAATATATATAGACAAGAAGCTCACTCACACGAGCCCAAGCGATAGAAAAAACATCAGTAGTACAATGCAGCTCACCAATGGCAATGGATAGATAGATAGTGAGATGACAGGACGAGATGCGAATAAAAAATACAAACACAAACAAGACTAAATGGAATTTTGTTGGGAACAAGGAAAAAAACAGATGAGTTCGATATAAAAACGGTATGGAATAATAACAATAACAACAAAAATTTGTAGACAACGCATACGCACACACTATTGCGATTTCGCATGAAACAATAGCCGTAAAGTGTGGAAAAGACATTTTTTTTTTTTTTTTCATAAAACACAATTCGCATCGAAGACTTTCATTTCTCTTTCAATTTCGAACCCAAAATGAAAAGAATGAAAAAGATGCAAACGGCAAAAGCAATGAAAAAAAATATTGCGTTATGCTCACATATTATTATCCTGACATCAAGAAAATGTCAAGTTGAAGCCAATGACGAATTTGAGTGAAAAAAACAGATCACGCACGAAGTGAAACAATAGCAAAGATAAAAAGAAACTGATGGGAAACAAGAAGATTTTTTAACCGGAGATGAGGCATGGAGTACACGGATCTCTCTCTCTCTCCCCCTCTCTCTTATAAATACAAACTCACTCTGAATACTGTCTGCTTTGCTTACTTGCTGGCTTTGCCATCATTGTCTCATCGTTCGTGTGTCACAGCATACATTCATATATCAAAAGCATTTGAAGCGGAGCCGAAGAGGCGAATAAATGTGTAGATCGTTATGTTGTTGATTGTTATTGCTCGATACACATAGATCTCCACGATTGCACATTAAATTACATTACATTACAAAAACAACTACACCGTAATGTCGAAATAAGCTTTTCTAGCTGTGGGCATTGTTTAAATGTACACAAAGTTGTTATTTGCTTGTGCGATACGATTACCAATGAAAGTATCTAATTGAATTAAAATTGATATATCCAGACGGTATTGGTTTTCAGTGTATGCGAGCGAATTCAAGCGACTGAGCACAAGAATGAGGGCACCAACAAGGACAAGATAGACAATAAATGAAATTGTGTGTGTGTGCTTTCGGTGTTTCATAGAATGAACAATATGCTCATTTTGGCATATTCCCTTGAAGCGCTTCACTGTTTCAACGAGATTCTACTTCAAAACGAGCAAGCGATGATAGATATTTTCTCGCATTCGTTTGCTACAAAATGTTCATGGTGTACTTTCTATCACTTTTGCTTTCCCCGTGTTGATTTTGCCTCCATCTTTTTTCGCACTTGTGTGTGAAATGCACAACATACACACATCCGCGTACACACACACACAGAGAGAGAGAGAGAGAGAGATAGAGAGAGAGAGAGAGAAAACAGCACATAGATACGACGTATCTAAATAATACTTTGTGTGGTCGATTTGTGTTTTGAGCTGCGAAGACATACAGCCAAAAAGATCGTAGCATTTTACAGCCATACATACATTTTCATCTAAATTAACCGTATAGATTCGGTTACATCAAATAAGTTTTATGATTGGTGTGCCCGGAGCTATTTAATGTCTTAAAGAAAGGCGAAAGACAGTATCGCATCGTCATTGGTTGTTTCTCAACAACACCAAACTGATGAAGAAGAAAAAAACCGAGAAAAAGACGAGATACACAACGTATTTTGATGCACACCCAAAGTTGGAGTAGCGTTTGTTAGACAAAAATTCTCTAATACAAGATTTTATCTTCAATAAGAAAATAAATATTGCTGGTACAAGAGGCAACATCGACAGCACTAATAACAGACTGGAAAACTTTTCACCAACACATATACACACATACTGAGGGGGAAAAATGGCTTGGTCTGCGTATCGCTCTCGCTTCTCAATTGATCTCTCTTCGCTCAGTCTCTGTTATTTGGCGCTTTTCACACCCGCTTTTTTAGTGCTCATATCATTCCAGTGGAAAATACTTTACTAACTATCACAGCATTAAAATGTTCGACCTCACGTTCTGTGGACCATCGTTTCATTAGATATATATTCTTCATCGTTTTTATCGCATAAGAAAAACGAATAATGTGTGGCTGGCATTCGGTTGCATGGACTGTCCTTTTTCACTCATTGAAATTTTCAACAACTAAACGGAAAACAACAAACGAATAAACCAAAACGATATATAAGACTCTTATAATAAGAGATAAGTATTTCACATATATGTAATGATACATACATAATGATTTACTTTATTGGAAATATTTGCGTAACTTTTGTCGTGATTGTCGTCTAATTTTCAATAGATAATTAAAAATAAAAAATGAAAGAGAATCTGTGATAGAACTGCTTACTATCAACCTGATTTGCTGTTTGCTTGTCTAAAGACTTGTCTATTGCCATCTTGTGCAAGATACATGTGTACATCTACAGAGAGAAGCAATCGTCTTCGTTTTCTTTCTATTCGAAAAGTTTAATATATACATTTTCAGTTTGTTTCTTCCCAATTTCCGCCATTCATTGAGAAAGATTTCGATCACATCGACATTGAAGTCATTGATTCCACTCTCACTCCATTTCTATTTGAGATCATTTTGTCGTCTCTATAGAATGCTGATTGAAAGCAGAAGCGCCGCAAATATTAATGCATATACATATAAGCTCTGCAATCACATCGTCTGTGATTCGAAAGTACAAATTCCTTGAAATCCAATAGACCATTGGACTAAAACAAACGTAATCACAGTTCTAGCAAAAAGTCACGTAGATTGTACTCATAATAGATCATATATTGTATGTTTATATGTATGTGTGTCTATGCGCGCAAACACACACACACATACACCAAATACGGTAGGAGAATCCTACTCCCAAGAGTAGTTAGCTCGATACTACTCTATGCCGCTCCGGTTTGGGCAACAGCACTGACGACGAAAGCAATAAGGTGAAATCTTGCAACCACATACAAACTCAGCGCACTGAGAACAATAAGTGGCTTCAGGACGATATCAGACGACGCGGCATTAGTCATAGCCGGGATGATGCCAGTGAATATACTGGCTGACGAAATGTGGAGAATCTACAACAGAAGAACCCCAGACAAATGCGAATATAAACGCATCAACGAAAGAGAAACATCGATGGCCAAATGGCAGACTCTATGGGAGACCGCAACAAAAAACCGATGGACTCATAAACTAATACCGGCCATTGAGACATGGGTGAATCGAAAACACGGAGACTGTAGTTACCAACTCACTCAGTTCCTTTCTGGTCATCGGGGGAGCTATCGAAAATACCTCCACATGTTTAAACACGAAAATTCTGCGGCATGTCCAATCTGCCCAGAACAAGATGAAGACGCAGAACATGCAATTTTTCACTGCATTCGTTTCGCAGAGTCGAGAGTACACATCCCCCCAAGGGTGAGTCTCCTAGTAAGTTATATGCTCGAAACGGACGAGGGTTGGCAAAACACCCTCAATTTTGTCACAAATATACAAGAGGAGCTCCGCATAGCGGAAAAACAACGGAGAGACAAGCATAAAATTCTAACCATCCCTGCGATGTAATACCTAATGGCAGTTCGGCGGAGAGAGTGGTAGAAGAGCGTGCAAGAGTGTGGTTTAGTACGTAGGCGCTTTTTCAGTCGGTGAATAGTGCATGCTAATCGGTCATCTCACCATTGGTATCTTTGGAAGATTCCACATCCGGGCAAAAAGCCAAAAAAACATACACACACAGCCATATAATATATGTAATACAAAAAAATTAAATTCAAAAGTGATACATTTTCATTGAGACGCTTGTGGCTAATCTAACCGAGTATCACTTGAACATATTTCGAATGTCATTAATGTCCGAGATTTTCGCTCATCCCAAGACAGCAACAAAAGCACGCCAAAAATGCAACGAACGAAAAACAGAAAGAGAAACAAACTTTCACAACTCAATCATCGGGGAGTCGAAAGAATGAGCTTATCAATGTGTAAAAAAAGTTTTTTTTATCCCCCATCAAAATCCCCATAACAGATATTAACTGACGCGTAAGTGAAAATTTATTCACAGTCAATACAAATGTATCGGCGCTTTCTTCGCGGTTGTCTTGCGCCAGTACAGTCACCGTTTATGTCGTCGTTCGTCGCCGAAAGAAAAATCATTTTGTCAACGTCATTGATTCCAAGAGTGGCTAATTACAATTTTCGACTGCTGTCCCCGAAATATGAGGCCCGGCGACATTTTTTCTCGTCATTACATATAAATGCAAAACAATGAAACACTCCGGCACACAAAACTGGAGAAGGACTCGATTGGCTTTACGCAATCTGACATCGGCCAAAAACTCATTATTATTACGATACGACAAACGTTGCAGTTTGGAAAATTTGCTTCATTTATGTATTGAGGGGAAGCTAGTGAAGCTAGTGATTTATTGGTTCAATTTTATTACTCATAAGATCCATGATGTAAAATATTAATTGAAGGTTTTGAAAATCTGTGTATAAAATATATGCAAACGACCGAAATTCTGCACACCGAAATTTAATTCTTGAAACCCGACTTTCATCATTTTCACTCGTTCGCTCTTGCTCTCTCTCTCTCTTTCTCTCACAAGCTCGACACCTCTGCCTTTGTCCCATATGTTTAAGCGTGGATAGAGCGAGAATCGATTCCAATTCATTACGATCGGCCACAAAATTAATGACAGAATGGGAATGCTGTGCTTCCGGTGCAAATATAGCTGCAGTTTATTTTACATGCAATATTTTATGGATCAATTCACCAGCACTTATTCGCAAATGCAGCAAAAATGTCTGGACATTTGCAATTCACCAGAAATTCTCCGAGTCTATTAATTGATGGTGCTGACGATGTAAAATCATCTGTTGGCACCAGCAAGCGCAATGTTGTACAGCAAAAACAAGACACACACACATTCTCATACCATCACCAACAAAAACAAAAAAAGGGAAAAAACGAGCACCAGAGTTGAACGCATTGCTTTTTTTTATTTGAATTCACAGTCACAGAGATGACACCGTTTATCAAATGGATGTGAATTTCGAAACCGCAATTTCTTTGTTAGTCGTCGTCATCATCACCATCACATTCCAAATCAATTGTTAGATCATGCTTGTTTGTGAGATGAGAGGCCAAAGTGCACATCGTTTTATGTTGTTGTTGTCATTGGTTTTTATAGTTGGAATTTTTATCATGAAACACACGCCAATAAATAATGATTCTATTCAATGAACTGGCTAATTAAATTTATAACTGCGAATTAAAAATTAATTAAAATACAAATACCAAACATAAAAAATACTCAAACAATCAACGCACGTATTTTAATGCGTTTTGTTAATGAAAATAATATTTTATCGCGTTTCCGATACTTAGCGTACTCATATACATTTCGATATGTTCTTTATTATAACAACAATTTCAATCAATTTGACCCATTATTATATCATTCGATAGAAAAATGGTCTTGTTTGCGACAAGTGTTTTTATTTCGTTCATTTTGCCACCGACTGATCTCTTCTGCTGGACGAAAGCACCATTTATTTTTCGCTTATCATGAATTTGTTATAAAAACGATGGTAGGAAAAAAAATGTTTTTATCTATAAAAGCCATTTTGATTTTATGCCTCATTTGAGCTCTCATTCAAATTCATCACACATACATACACACCAATACATATAGTGTCTCATAACTGATCCCTCAATTCATCCATTCACAATGACTTTCGTATTTAAATAGAACTGAACAAAACAAAGCAAATGTATCCACACATAATGGAGAATGAATGAGATGAGAGAGAAAAAAACATCAACCCTCCATCACTGTTTTAGATTGTTGCATTTGATTGATATTGACGAACGATAACATTATTCACAGCTTACTTTATTAACAAAAGCAATTTTTACTCTAAATGCTGTGAAATAACGTGATTTTCTAATTAAATTTAATTACTTTTTCTACTACGTAGATCAAATGAAGACTGCATTCAGATCAGAATTGTTTTCTCTTTGCGCGCATCACACTCTTTTTCTTTCTATCTACGTTTTTTATTCTTCGTTTGAGCAGAGAAAAAAAAAACAAAGAGAGAGATGAAAGTGCCTAGGTTTTGTCCATAGTTAAAACTGAAGTGGTGCGCATAAAAAAACGAAAAAGTGCCAACGAAGCTCACTTCAGCCATTGAAGTAAGCGGTATGTAAAGAAAAAAAGACGTAAAAAAGCGAGACATGCAATAGCATTCAAAATGAAATTAAGCGATAATTACAATCTCTCGTGTATTCCGCATCGGCGTGCTGCCCTTCCACCAAGTAATCAAAGGCGAGGGCCGAGAACCGACCACCTCACACCATAGTTGATATTCATTATCAGCTGATAATGGACGATTTTCTCCTTGTAATTTCACCCACAATGGACGCACTGCAAAATAAAAACAAAAATTCAAACATGAAATTGTCCTTTATATATATATATATATATATATGTAGAATAACAAAGGAAAAGGAACCGACAGTCTCAATGCAATTCAATGAATGAACGAACGAATGATAGCAACGAACGAATGAATAAATGAATACACAAATAGAATTGAAATTACGCAAATTAAATGCTTTTTGATTGTACTGTACCGATAAAAAACCATTACCAAAGTACACACAATGGATACGACTACTTTTGTCCGGTCCCACAGTTTCATATATGAATAGAAAGAAAAAGATAGAGCGAGAGAGATCGATTTGGTGTAGCATAGTCGCGTGCTTCATATATATTTCGTGTTTGCATCACGGATTCCAGGTTTGTGCACGTGTGCACGGCCAATTGGGATGAGAAAAAAAAATATATTTCGCTTTGGGCTAAAACAACACCGTAAATTCGATTGTCTATGATTATAATTGGTAGTGAATGGCATGCATATTTCAGCATTTACGCACAATTTGGTTTGAATTTATCAATTTATGTATTTATTTGTCGCTGCAAAGTAAATTTCAACAGAAATCACGCATTTTTGTAGTTTGGATGTATTTTTTTCTACTTTGCATTCACAAATTGCTTAATGGATGTGCTGCTCCAATTCAAGTGCACATAACACATACAATGAGGCCTAGGAGGATGCTCGTATACGTGATTCAATCTATTGCAAATAGCAGGTTTATTTTTTCTCTATGTTTCTGTTGTGCTCTTTGTTACTCGCTCACACAATCATCTTTTTTTAATCTCTCTATCTCCCTCTCTCACTTAATAAACCGTTGTGCTCATTTTTTCTTTCACTGTGTGGTATGTGTGCACACGCTTATAGTATTGCATGTTTTATCAGAGGAACGGCCAATTAAACTGAGTTATCATTACATTAATTGGTCGCATTAAAAAGAGCTTGAAAAGGGAAACTTTTATCAATTGCTCATTTTGTCCTCTGCATGCTTTTTTCTCTTCGTGATTTTTCGTACACTTACAAATGGAATATTAGATGGCGCATATGAGTGACCTGAGCTATGGGAAAATACATTTTATTCGAACCGTGTTTGTGTTCATGATGAGCCGCATATTTTTCTTGAATTTAATTTGAGTTATCTGTGCTTTTTTGATGCCAATGTGCCCATACACATATATACACACAGTACACTCATGCATACACGGCTCATTCTCCTTTAAGCGTTCATATAATCAATTCAATGTGCATGATGTCACCCAAAATGCTTTCACTCACTCTCTCACACTCTGGTAAAACCATTCGATTTGATGGCCAAGGCAACGGTAATAATATCCTGATGAAAGCTTGTCGGTGTGGATGAAATACTTTTTTGTTTGTGCTCAGAATGTTTTCGCCTCCCCCCTCCGAAAAACAGCAACCAGAAAAATTATGTGCACGATGCGAGAAAGAAGCTGAAGATGATGATGAAGAAAAAAACATTCGAGACGTGACGACGACAACGATGTCTCTCGTTGATGAGATATAGACGGTAGCAGTGAAAACGAATCAACAAATACAAATGATAGAGCACGACAACAGCAGCGCACACTGATGATAACATAGCCACCATCAAGCCGAGTTGAAGAGAAAAATCAGGCAAACACATGAATCTCGAACCAATATTTTATTGACATTGTATAATTGGAAAAGTGGCTTCCGATCAAGAGGAAAAAGTTATAGCCATGGAGAAAAGACAAAAATTTAAGCGCACCTGAATGCTTTTTGCTTTTTGTTTCTTTGCATCTTTCGCAAAACTCTGCATGTCTAGAATTTGGTTCGTTCATTTAAAGAAAAAAAACGAAATATTATTATTTCTAAGCAACAGTCTAAGCGAATTGCCTTCAAAAAAATACGTGCGCCCATTTAAGTTCTGGCATCATCACGACAATTCAAACAGTATGTGTTGAGATACGCATAATATTTCAGATTGGGAATGGTGTTTTCCATTATATGGCAACAATCATTCAAGCAGACGTTCGTTTTAAAAATAATATTATTATTTTTGGTGTTTGCGCCCCAGCTCTTGGAGTGCACGACGAAATGTGACGAAATGTACAAACATATTGGTGCCGAAAATTTAACAGGGAATTTTCGAAAATGACATCAAACATATTTGTAAACATGCATTTTCACACCGATTCTCATTGCCGAAACGTTGTATCGAGGTGCTGAATGAATATTTCCCTTGTTTGCTATGCTCTTGTGTCTTTTTTTTAAACCACTTTTTGGTTTTGTCGAGTCGTTAATGCTATTGTTTAACTGGTTTTCATGGTTGGCAATTCCACACTGCATAGTATTCAAACTATGCTAAAGCTTTCATTATTTTCATTCTTTTTTTTTATTCATTTAACGTCGTCGTCTTTCAACATGTTTTTTAATCTGCCATTCAATTTTTAATATAATACCGTTTCGGCGTGAAAATGGTGTTGGATACGAATCGTGTGTTACTTTTTAGGTTGCCTACTCGTGACACAAATGGCAGACATTGCCTTAATCGAAATGTTTTCTCGTAAATGGGTATGTGTTGTGCGTTCGTTATTCTCATTTTTACTTTGTAGCTTGTTTAAAAAAAAAAAAACTTTTTTCTTTGCTATTTCAATATCGTCAATATTTACGCGAATCACTTCGGCGCACATACTCATAACTCTTGACATATACAGAGAGCGAGCGACAGAGAAAGAGTGAAAGGCAGTGTAAGTGAGTGAACGCATATTTAAAAAGTGCCAAGCACATTGTTATTTGATGTGCCTTCTCTGTGCGCGCTCTTGTGAACATCATGGATATTGAAGCTGTTCTTGTTGCTGTAATTTGCTGGTTAATTTGGGGATGTGCAAGCTTGCGCTATATAAATTGATAGGATTACGTGACAACACATAAGTATACACATACGAAGCAAAAGATATTTGTTGAAAATATCCTATATTCATAGTTCGTTCTGTCGCTTGTATGTTCTCTGACTTGGCATGAGTATGTGTGTATTTTTTTGTCATTCGCTTCATTTCTTCATGTTTTGTCGTCTTTCATGTGAACGCGAATACATGTCATTTTACGTGGGCATGTTCAGTTAAATTCTCGACTGTAGTAGTTTCAGTACAAGAACAACATTATGCATTAATGATGAGGCAAATTGCGAAAAAAACGAAATCGTAAAAAAAATTCGTACATAGGAAAAATTTGAAGAAATATAAAAAAAGTTCGGTCCACATGATGAGCGGCAGGGAAAAAAGACAATCATATGACGAAGGCTACGACAATGATGAGAAAAAAAAACTTTCGACAGAAGAAAAAAATGGTTACTCCAAAAATGAAGTAAACTGCTTCATGTTAAAAACAGAAATGATAATGATAACGACAAACATGTTCGTTTATTTTGGTATTCGATGATGTTGACGGTGTGTGCACGCCGACAGATATATTTCGTTTGGTATGGCATATATGGTACTATCTATTTTATAAGCTGACTGTTGTTGAACTTGATGCTGTTATTTGTGTGTGATCGCTCCATAAAAAGTGATAACAGGGTAAGTGGGAACCGTTGCCAAAATAAAACCAGAGAATATTCGGGAAATATGGCACAATTATTATTATTTTTTTTTTTTCAAAATCAGCTCGCTTTCTCGGCATTTTGTCGGTTCAAACCCAAATAAAGAATAGATGAAATGGAGTTGTGAAAAAATATTACTTATGTTTGGATATTTATACTTACAATTCACATCCAACGTGATTGAACTGACGATCGGCATGGTAACATTATTATTTGATGCCTGACATGTGTATACGATGTGGAGCTGACGTCGTTCAATTTTTTGAAGATTAAGCACATTTTTTACACGATTCCCTGACAAAATGACAGATGTATCATCCAGTAGTGTCGTTTCGTGCCACCACGTTACGTTTGGCAATGGTCTACCTGAAAATTCAAAGAAGAAGAAGAAGGAGAGAAAAAGAGATAGATGGTATGAGAAATACAGAACATACATACAATACGTAAATATGTATAATGTAGTAAAGGAATGCGAGACATGTGAATGAAACAGAAAAGAAATTCGAAACGAGCATGCGAATTTGTGAGTGAAAATCGAATTGCAACTTCGTTGAAAGCATCACATTGATAACGGTTCAATATGGATTCAGATTGAAAACGTACGTCAAGTCAAAATCAGTTCACATATGTAAAAATACAAAAGTTAAGATAAAAAAAATCACCAACAACTACGACGACGACGAAGAAAGGAATATCATAAAAATTCGAAGGGAAGATAGCGTTCGATGAATAATGCAATAAACGCAACACGCAGCATCGTTTGGCAAAGCTTTCATAATTTTGGACTTTATTTTGTGTCGCTGGTTTTTTTGTTGTTCTCCTTATTCTCTGGATTCGTCGCAACTTGGAGGAAATGTGTGCGTGCGTATGGGTTTTATGTGTGTGTGTGTGTTTCAAATTCAATGGTGCCAAACGCGATGATGCCTTGCATGGCAGCTCTGCAGTTATGCGAACCCGAGCTCGTAAGCGAAAATGAGACAGCAATCACAATCAATCAAACCGAAAACGATGTTATTCCTTTCAATAAATTTGAATAAATGACAATTATTATCGCTTTAACTTGGGCGTAATTACGTTAAACAGAAAACCATAAAAATCTTCGATAAATCGCTTATTCGGTTTTCGATTTGTTTTTTTGTCGTTCGTATGCTGCAGCGCCAGCAGCAACAGCAACATTGCTGATCCATGCACTCTGAACACGACGGAATCTCATAAAAAACAGTGCTAAGTGAAAAGTTGAATGCGTGTACCGGCTGACAGCCACCAAAAGATAAGAAAAAAAAGGAGGCAAGTGGCGAGAGCAGCGAACACACATACACACACAAACTCACAAAAAAATTATCGAAAGAAAACAATGAACGTGTATTTTGGTGGTTGGAATGGGATCCGTTTTCGTTGGTTGTTCTTTTGTTAGTCAACGCTTTTTATGACTTTGACACTTATTGACAAATGTCGCATTTTCATTGCTGCCATAGCGCAAAACTTTCATCCATATGCATTTGCAGCATGAGGGCTTACAACATCCACCATCCGTACACAATACTTACAAATACATGACCACATTAACAAAACGCACAAAGCGTATGCATGCATGCGTCTACTGCTGCTTCGGGGTAATTTTATTAGTCGGTTACTTGGTGTAGAAGCTTTCAAATAGCGATTATTTCGTACATTGGAGCATGTTTTGTCACTATAATGTATTCCACCGAACGATTTTATGCGATCCATAGATACTGAACGCTGAACGCAATTTTATGTGTCACAATAGTTTCGCCTATTTTTCTCTGTCTTTGCTTTTGCTGTCTCGCCAATTTCAGTTTTATTGGCAAATGTTTTGGAAATCGTTAACGAAGAATATTCCTGTTGTGGCTGTTGTATTTTAAACACGTAATTTTTAAGATAAATATGGCATTTGGGAATGAAACGCTAAGCCGTTTTTGCACAAACGGAATATTGGTTTTTGTGGCAATAAGCATCTTTGACAATCCATTCCATTCAACAGAAAATAGGCGAGAATTTTTTTTAAACAACTCCAAACGAAAGTGAGCTCCACATTTTCGAATATGGGATTTCTGCGCTTGTTGTTGACGCTTATTTTTTTTAGACATGTTTTGCTTTCAATGCGACATTTACAACGATGACTACCGGGAAATTCATGACTTTTCCTTCTCCCTCTCTTCAACTATTACTCTCATTGTCATGTGTGGGCTTTCTATTAAAAATGTCACTCAAAATAATTTTAAATAATCATCATTTTCACCCTTCAGCTAAAACAACACGTTCATTTGGCAACTAAGTCCAATTTATCATTTTATTTCCAATGAAAATAACACGCGACAAACGAAGAGTTACGTAACTGTGAACCATTACATTTACGCAATTTCAACAGCGACCACGAAAAATTAAATAACAATAAACACCGAAATATTTCATCAAGACACCTCTGCATCTGAATGAATTACGCCAAGGTGAAATGGCCAACGTTTCATTCGGTTATATTGTTTTGTTGCAGTTTCATTTTGGCACTTTCATAATTCTATTTACCCTATGAAGTGCTTAAGTCGTGATAAACCTTATTTAGAGAAATCGGAGCAAAGAGAAAAATTGGCCAAAGCTTTCTTTGAAAATGAAAAAGAAATAAGAACCGGCACACGAATCGGCAAAACGAAAGAAAGAAATACATAATGAAAGAAAAAGCGAACAAACCAATGAAAAAGAAAAGATCTGTCTGAAGATAGTCATTGTGCAGATAATAATTGAAAAGATCTTATAAGTTGCAAGGAGCGGCCCACAAAAAAACCGACACATAACCGAATCGCATCAAAGAGAGAACGAGACACAACATAGCGAGTGTAAAATGAAACCAAATGAAAAAAAAATCACATTCGGTTGCCGAGAGTGAGAAAAAAAATGAACCGTATCGAAATGAGCAGAAAAAGTGTTGTGAAATAGAGTAGCCAAAAAACGCATGGAAAATAAAAGACGATGCGAATATATACATATATAAATTCGAGGGAGAGAGAGAGAGAACAAACACGAATTGAAAGCATTTCGAAATGAAACGATAAAATGTCGCCAACTAAATTCGGCACCCAGCCATCTCTCTACTTTATTATGGTTTATTTGAATCGCTAGTAAGCGTTACATTTTTTTAATGTTCTGTATTTTATTTCCTTTGCTTAACCATTTTAGTGCGCGTTCGCTCTCACACTCTTTATTACACACTCATCGCCTCGCCTCGATATAAAAATATTCGAGCCATTCGTTTGACTTTAACTATGTGCGATTTTATGTTTGCTGTATATGTTTGCCTGCATTTTTTTTTCTTTTTCGCATTTAAAAAAAATTGTTTCCAGTTTACTTTTTTTAGTTTTGAAAATACCCGATTTGTTATCGTGGTAGAGTTCACGCTTTGGCTGATTCTATTTGATTGTGTGCCTTCCGCGTGCGCATCGTTTTTCACACTTTTGCTTTATTGCTTTTTGGCCCCTTCCCATGGTTTTCTATTCCCGTGTGGAAGAAAAGTGACTGACCAATGACAGGATGTGAAGACTTCAAGTCTCATTGAGCCGACGGTGGCGCCACCAATTTCAAAGGGGACGTCAATGTAATTTAACAACTCAAATCGATACTAAACAGCGCGCCAATTTTAAAATTCGCAGTCATTTCCTCCCATTGTGACTGACTGACTGACTATCTGAAAGCAACTAAAAATGAATTTTGTTAGCTAAAACCGACTACCTAGTCGACTTTAATCGTTTATTTAACCTAAGCCTTCCAGATCGCCTGGATAAATCCGGGTTTGGCCCGGATACCCGGATATGGCGGAAAAACTCTGGATTTCTCCCGGATTTTTTACTGTTTTCTACGATTTTTTAACAAATAACTTCAATAATTTTGGATTTTTTTTTCTCTTCGAATGTGTTGATTTTTTTTATTTTTGATATTGACAAATCCACCTTATCAAAAACAATAGAAACATCATTTATTGAACTTACATTGAAAATCAAGTCATTTTTGTGGAAATCGAAATATATTTCAAAGATTTCCCGTTGCCAATATTTTTGTTTTGGTTGAAAAAATTAATTTTGCAGGGAGTCTCCCGGATTTTCAATTAACAATTTTCAGTTGCATCGCCCGTATTTCGCCCGGGCTTAGAGGAAACTCGCCCGGATAATCCGGACCGGATCGACAAAAAAAATCTGGCAGGCTTAATTTAACCAGACGACTTATTTGGGACGTTAGACGACTATACAGTCAACTATGATTAAAGTCGATTTTAGTTATACTTTGCTATATTCATATAGTCAAATAAAGTCAAATAAATCAACTTAAAATGACTCGATCTCAGTCGGCTTAATCTGAAAACGTCCCAAATTAGACGACTGGCTAGCCATTCAGTAATTTTCCACAAGGGTTTTCGTTTAAAAAAAATCAAAACACGAAACATTCTGTATAACAGTACACAAAATAAAAAAAAATAGAGGAAATGGCAATGCAGAACGTTCAAACTAATAGTAAATCTGACCACATTCAGCTGACATACGTACGATCTATGCAGAAGAATCTATTCAAATGCATAAAAATTGGAATGTTTTTCACAAAACGATTTTAAAAGATATATTCATGAGCGTGTGACGTCTAGAAAGTGTTTTGATTAAAGGACGTACAACGTTGTTATATTTTTCTTGGAAAAAGTTTTTCTGAAACGCTTAATGAAGAATACGTGTGTTTGTTTTATTTTTTATTTTTTGTATATCATATCAAATTTGTCGCATTGTCAGGCAATTTGCTTTGCATTCACTTAATTGACATTAGTTTGGTTTTGTGAGTTTATGTGTGTGTGCGTGTGGTTTTTAAATTATTATATTCTTTGCAGTTGTTGACGTTCGGCTGTTTTCACGATTCTATTTTATCTTTTGCGTTCAAAGCAGCTATAGAGTCATACGCAGCGAATAATTCTGTATGAAAAAAATATTTCGCCAGTTTTTCTCTTGTTTGCATTCGCAAAAGCTGATTGTTTGTGATTTTGCGTCAAGTTTGTCTTTCATCTTTCATCGCCAAACCCGCTCGTAGTTTTTTTTAAACTCATGCTCTTCATTCCCTTTCTCTGATAATGTAAATTTATCCCCTTTATATACAGCCACATTTTGGTTTGCTTCGGTTTTACTTCGTTTTCCTATCTGGTTTTCAGCGATTTTACTCAATTTTTTACTTGTGTGTGTGTTTTTTTTTTTTTGGCTTTTTGCCTGCATGTGGAATCTTCCAAAGATACCAATGGTGAGATAACCGATTAGCATGCACGACAACGTTTCCACTATCGATTTTAGCATCTTTGAGCACTCTAACTGCGGGGACTTCATCCCCTTTAGCTGAGACATAACCATTCTGTAGGCAGCGCCCCAGGGGTTAATGCCTCCGTCGTCACAGAGACGTTTGAGGCTCCTGGTCTTGCTTTCTTTGATGGCTTTCGTTAAGTCGTGAGCCGTTCTTGTAGGTTTGGACTTCTTCTTGATCTTTGAACTATGCATCGGGCGTGTAGGCATGCGGCCCTTTATCTTTTGTTTTCGTCGTTCCACCAGTAGCAGGGCGGTCTTTTCCCGTTGGTCGTTCGTCTGGGCATGGATGCGTCACATGCTGTGGTCACAAAATGCATCAGCTGCTTCGAACGGTTTTCTATGGGGCCTGGACTCAGGTTAAATGAGTCCATTATGTCTATTGAAAATATCGAGAAGAGAGTATGTCATTTTTGAGCTGAAAATATTTCAAAACGAGAGTATGTCTTTTGTCGATTGTGTTAATAGCAGAAGAGGAGTAAGTCGCATCACATTTAAAAATTTATAAAAGATGATAAAAGAGTATGTAGTTTGAGGTATTTAGTCTAACTCAGTGCTACCGCATCGCACCGAGCACACTTAGTGAGTTGCATAAAACTCATTGTATTGCGAGTGTGACATGTCTCTGAGTCGCCATTGAGCGAGTAAATAATACTCAGTAGAGAAATGAGTGAGCAGCGACTCACTCGTGAAATCTAGCGTGAAATGCTCGCTTGAAATGATTGCATTATGAACTATTTTCTAATTATTTTGTCAATAATTTTCAGTGTAAATTTTTCAAATGCATTTTTTTAAACCAATCGTAATAAATTATTTTGAATTTGTTTTCCTTTCTGACAACACACAAAAAACAGTAGTAGTAGAATTATTTAAATGTATTGGTATATTGCAAATTTATCAATAGTTGTTAAAATATCTATTGGTATTTTCATACAATCGTCACTAAAACATCATAGTTGACACTTGTTTTGGCGCGATGCACCAAATGTCAACTGCGCTGCTGTGGTGACGATTGTATGAAAATACCAATAGATATTTTAACAACTATTGGTAAATTTGCAATATACCAATACATTTAAAAAATTCTACTACTACTGTTTTTTGTGTGAATACACAACAAAAATCACACCAAAACATTTTAAGTAAAATGATAAATTAAGAATTTTCGCTGATTCAGGTTTTTTCGTATGAACCGAAATAAATTGGAACAACATAATCATTCTATGTTGTTGCTTTTTTTCTTTGTATTTGTTTTGATATCGACTTTATTTACATTTTTTAAATGTTTTTTTCTTCAGTGTTTATTTTTTAACAAACTATGTGATGCGAACGAGAAATGACTCACTCACCGTATGAATTGAGTGAGAAGTGAGCTGCTCTTTCATTCGTTCAGCGAGTATACAAGCGCACCGAGCATGCAAAGAGCTCACTGTATTGAGTTACGAAATAGACTGAGCGTGCGTTTCATAGCACTGGTCTAACTTAAAAAAGAGTAAGTTTGTTGGCCATATGAATTTAGCAAAAGGGGAGTATTCATTTTGGATGAAAATATCAATCGCATGTAAAAGGTGCGCAGAAGCAGCTACACAGTTGCGTGAGTCAAAATACACATAAACGAACAAATCACAATAGCAAATGCCGTCAATGTGTGACTTATCAAGCGCACAGATCATGTTCATTCGTGTTTGATACGTATGGTTGTTTATGTGCGCCTGTGACGACAACACAGACTCCGTTCGCTTCACTTACCCGTTGCCGTTTACGTGCTGTTGTGAAATAGGATTGTGCATTTATATACAAAGAGATTTAATGTTGCTGATTCTGCGCGCCTGTTACATTGGGATCGAAAAATGTTAAATATATTAAATATTTTCGCACATACTTTTATTTTAACCAGAATAATTTAATAACGTACTCTCCTTTATTTCCAACCCAAATCACAAATTTAGCCAAATCACATACACTCCTTGTCGGAAATTTAAATGAACAAAATATAACTCCCTTTTATGACAGACTAAATTGCTCGAAATACGTGCTCTCCTTTAACCATTTTTACCATTAAAAAACATGCTCTCGTTTATCGTACTGCAATTCCGAAAAACATACTCTCCTATCGATATTTTCGATAGATGTATTCGAATGTTTCTTTGTCGAAGAGTGTATCTATCCATATTGGCCCCGTGAGTCTAGGGGCTTGCACTGACTTTTTTTTAATTTCTATTATGACCGCCTGGTGGTCACTATGCTGGCGGCTTTTTTTTCACATGTTAAAATGCCGTTTTACCCGTAAAGAAATGTGTTGCGGGTAAAATAATATTTTACCATGTGAAAAGAAAACCTCATGTTAAAATGGCATTTTGCTCTGATTACTTTGAATTTTAACATCTGAGTTTTCTGAGAGTACATCTGCCCCTTCGTCTTTTATCATTTTTGTCACTATATCTTGCGCTGTCTGACAATGGTTGAGATTGATTTGGACAATTTTCATGTTCTTTTGTTCAATTCTTTTTTAAACACTGGGCATTTGCCTCTGCCGACTAAGTGTTTTGTATCGTTTGCCGGGTCTTTTCTACAGTACATGCATGACAGTTCATTTTTGCAATTCTTTGCTATGTGCCCTTCGGTCCCGCATCTTCTGCAGAGCCTCGAGCGGTCCTCTTCGCTTTTGCATTGTTTGGCCAGATGTCCAAACTCAAGGCACTTGAAACAGTTTGTAACTGTCGTCTTCTCCCGGATACGGTTGACAGTCCAACCTATCTTTATTTTGCCCACGTCTTGGAGCTTTTTTGCTTCTTCTGCTGAAAGGCTGAAGACCGCAGTCTGTGTACCCCCATACGCCTTTCGAAGAGAGATTTTCTCTGGTGGCACTTCTTCCACTTCAAATTGGGCCTTAATTGCGGCACAAATATCTTTTTTCGTGGTGACTTCATCCGTGTCTCTTATTTCCAAAGACACGCGATGGGTGAGGGTTTTTACCGTCGCCTGCTGGCCCAGGGCTTCGCTGATGCTTTGCCGGAACTCGGTCGTTTTTGCTCCTGTCTCACTAAGTTGAAACAGGAGGTCTCCCTTCTGTGTCCTTCTGATTCTGGACACCGCCTTGCCGATTTCTGCCAGTTTGGGGTCATTTTTGACTCCGGTCAGTAGCTCTGCGTACGATGTTTCTCCTGTTTTTCTATGAGAATTGCATCCGGTTTTAGTTTCTGTTTCCGGGGCTCTTGAGTTTTGGCTTTCTCCTTCTTGGTATTGACTTTTGTCCAGCCTTCTTTTTTACTCTTTTGTGGCTCTTTTGGCTCTCTTGCTGGGGTTTGTACTCCGACTGCCTCTGCCAAGGTTTTTTTGGGGACAGGTTTTATGACAGGTTTTATTTTTCTTTTCGGATTCGGGGTCTCGGGGGTGTAACCGGTTGATGTGAGCTTCTGTCTTTTTCTTCATTATCGTCATCATCTCTGGTCGGCCATAAGAGGCCAATCATATCATTTGTACGCAATTGCAAATTTAAAGAGCTTCTTTATTCTGTCCAATAAGTATGGCAAACAATTTAAATGAGAATCATAAGGCTTTGCATTCACGGCATTCGATAAACCCCTTGTTTGTCTATTTGTTCTAGATTCTGTTGTTTCTTTTTTTCGCTCGTTCGTTCTGTTTTCCTTTCGCTTTTTTGGTTTTATTATTTTTAATGAATTATTCATTATTTTGCAATTCGCGAAAATGTAACGGCCATACAAACAACAGCCAAAACAACTAGCAAATGATATTAAGAATAGAAGTAAAAGATGAAAACCAGTATTCTCCTTCTTGATGGTATGGCTCTTTGGGTATGTGTGCGTGTGTATGCGCGCACCGAAAATCTTTGACTCTGTGAGATGGGGCCAACATGCATTATGAGTTAAACGGGAGTTTTTTTTAATACACAAAACAGTATGTATATAATGATATGGGGTTATGAAATTTGCAAATATGAAATTGTTCGTAGAGCATCGATAAGATAGCGAGACTATGACGGCAATCAAATTGTTGTACATAAATATAATTCATCTTATAATATGAAGGACAAGACAATTTTTCAATGTTCATCTGTGTGAATACAGAATATACGAATACGTTACATAGCATACAATGTATATTTTAAAGCAATTGCTTGTTCTAACGCACATTTGACTTTTCTATTTATATATCTACTCTTCTATTCTATTCCATTCTATTTCTTTACATGCACAAATATTGAGTGCAATGAATATATTTGGTATTTTTGTATGGTTTATACGCCTTATACAATATGCGAGATGAGTGGTAATCTATCTCTGTTGCTCTCATCATCATTATTTGCTTCGTTCGCGATAGCAATAGAGTTGTTGTGATTGAATTTGCGCTTGTTTCCATACTATAAATTGTGTGTATGCAAAAGGCAAAAGTTTCGTTTAGTTTTCCGTCTTTTTCATACATCGTATTGCCGAATTTATATACATATATTTTCAAGTTGAACATCATAATATACAATGTATGGCGTGTATGAGAAATGCACGCATATGCTTAAATTGAATGCTCCGATCTCATTTTACTAATCCACTTAAAAGATGAAAAAGTTATGCAAATACATAAACGCGTTGCTGCCGTTGTGGCTGTCGACATTACTCTATCTCGTTTTCTCCGTCCATTATCTCTCACACAACATCCATATACATACACTCATTTCAATTTCTCTCTTTTTCATACGTTCGTTCGTTCGTTTGCTCACTCGCTCAGTCATTCAGTCGTGTGTTCGTTTATTTGTGATTTAACGGCAGCAGACACACTGGTGCGGATGGGTGCCGATTCTTTGATTCACATACATTCAATATGAAATGTTGAATTTTGTAGCCAAAAGCATTTCTAAACAAATACAATGCATACACGCGGCATGCCTGCGAGACAGACAAAACGTTCATATCATACGATTGATAGCATACAAAACTGTTCGAAAATCGTTCTCGGCAAAAGTTCGACCAGTCTAAAAACCACATCACCGAAAAGTTTCACACACAAATTAATTTCCATGCAGAAAAGCTTAACAAGCGAAAGAGCCAAATCTCTTCTCAACCATGAATCATCAGCATACAAATAAGAGCCAAACATATGCATTTTCGAAAATACTATATTTCGAATGTTGAATAATCATAACAAGCATGCACAGTCACACACACACACACACACACGCACACACATTAAGTGACGAACTGAATGCGAAGCAAAAACGAAACAAGAAAAAAAAGAGATAACGTGATAGAGAGCATTTGTGCAGATAGTAAAACATAAATTTGAAAAATGCTAGTGCTTCATTTAATTGCAAACGATGAAGGAAGCCAACTCTCTGCCATTCTCACTAAACACGGTGATTGGCTCACAACAGAGAACTGCAACTGCTGAAATACACTGGGAGAACAAGAGCGAGAGCGACAGAGAAAAAAAGTAATAAAACAGAGAAGCTACAAGGCATCTACACAAATAACTATCGAACGCGTGGGACGTGTGTTTGACTTGTGTGCGTTCATCAAAACGTTCATCAAACATTAATCAAATATAAAGGAGAAGCGAATATTTTCGTCCAAGTTGAAATGAAAAACGAGCCATCAAAATAAATAGCTAAAAACGAAGATCGTCTGCTTGAACAGCGGCAAAAACAAAAGTATCTTCGCCATCAATCATTTCCACGCGATGGTTAAAAAATAGAAAAAAAAGAGAGAAAGAAAGCACCAAATCTCGACCATTGCAAAACATAAAAAATATTTTCGAAAATATTCGATGGCCATACGTCCAAACATCATAACGCACTAAACTTTCGTTTCGCACATACAATTCAAACAGCCAATAAATAATAAATCTCGAAAAGCCATATCAACTTCTTCTTTTTACGCTTTCATTATACGAAATACAAAATAAAGCACGTTGCGTCAAACGAATAAATAGATATATTGCGAGAGGGCCAGAGAGAGAGAGAAAGGGATATGGAAAGTAATCAAGATATGAAAAGCCCATCACAAATGTGAAGACGAACAAATAAGCTGAAAAAAGAACAAAAATCATAACGAAATGGTCTAATAATCAAAAGTGTGCAATATGTAATATTAATATCGAATTTCTAACTTCGAATAGCCATACCATTCATTCATAGATCGACATAGTTTCATATGACTGAAACGCGTTCAGCCCAAAATTGCCTTACTCTTACTCTGGATGTAGTAACATATCCGCAGGACGCAGTTTCTACAATTTTCCGTCAGAAAACATAAACCAAAATAACCAAAGTTACATTAAAAACTACAACCAATTGGATTCGAAATGCAACAAAAGAGGCACATACTTTCACAGCCTAGATAAATAGTGAAAATAATGGCACAAACACAAACATTTAGATATTGTCGCCTTTTTCAACATGCCAGTTTGTGTCAAGCTCCTTGTATGGAGTCACATGATGGAGTCACCTTTATTTTCAGTTGAAATTTCATCAAACTTGGTGATATTACTTATTTTGGTCAGAAAATAGGATTCACAAGATTTCCCAGTAAAATGTACCTGCTTACCTTTCAAGTCGCTGTCTTATATGGAACCGCAAGTTGAAAATTCCTTCATATCTTGAATCTGGGAACTATAAGACATGTTTTCCCAAGTGGCCACCAAATTGTGCCAAAAATGTTCCACCCTAATGTCCAACCAGCCCAGAACAAGATGAAGACGCAATTTTTCACTGCATTCGTTTCGCAGAGTCGAGAGTACACATCCCCCAAGGGTGAGTCTCCTAGTAAGTTATATGCTCGAAACGGACGAAGGGTGGCAAAACACCCTCAATTTTGTCACAAATGTACAAAAGAAGCTCCGCATAGCGGAAAAACAACGAAGAGAATAGACGGAGAGACAAGCATAAAATTCTAATCAGCCCTGCGATGTAATACCTAACGACAGTTCCGCGGGGAGAGTGGTGGAAGAGTGTGCAAGAGTGTGGTTTAGTACGTAGGCGCTTTCCCGGTCAGCGATTCGTGCATGCTAATCGGTCATCTCACCATGGGTATCTTTAGGAGATTCCACATCCGGGCAAAAAACCAAAAAAAAAACACACACACACATACATTCATTTCGTTTGATATTCAATTTTTCGAAGCAAAAATGTTGCAAAAATCATTCGAAGTCGGCACACATTGCACGGCCACCCGATGCAAATGAATGAATCAACTATATTTGGTTTTATTTTGTACAAATTATATATCCGTATCACAAAATTCAGTACATTTATTAACTTGGTTTATACTGTTCAGTTTCATTCACTGTCTCTGTTTTACGGCACCTATCATCCATACATTAAACCCATTTTAAATTCGGACACCACAAAAATGGATTAAAAACCATTTTACAATTGCAACTAGCTACCTATTAGCACAAGTCTTGTAATTCCATATCAAAATATTGCTTGTTCCGTTTCATTTTTATGTGTAATTTATAATTTTATACTTTATGCATTCTGAAATTCGGTCAATAGTCGTGCAAACCTTTTATCATCAACTCTGATTATTTCCGTACACTTTTTGCGCGCCGGTCACTGTGTAAAATGCGAGTGGCAAACTTTGGTCATTTGGAGGATCTCTCTTCTCACTCCATCTCATTCCTGGCTATGGGTATATATGGTATTTTTTTCAGCATTTATTTCTACTGTGGGTGAGAAAGCTATGTCGGAGGAAAAACACACCGAACACCGCTTTTTCCACTTTTCATTTTACAGTATCAACGGCAAATTGAAAATTAAATGCCTCAAATTACCGTATGACGCTTGTTTTTCCCATTCTCTTTCGTTCGCAAATGCACACAACTATACAGAAAAATTTGATGTCGAAAAATTAATTACATACTATTATAACCAATTATATGGTGTGCGGCAGGAAATTGTTTTCGATTCTCTCTCTCTCTCTCTCTGTGTGTGTTTCTCTCTCTCTCTCTCTGTGTGTGTAATTGTGGTGCGAACATTTTTTACGTTGCACACGCCATGACATTCAATTTATTTGTAGCATAAGTGAATAAACATACGCCATTCAGCAATATTCCCAATTTTAATTTGGGTCTGTGTAAAAATTCAAAGCATGGGCATAAATGCGAACACAAATGACAATTACAACGACCAGACATCTTCCAAAGCAACGAACGAAGAATAAGTCAAGCACAAAACAAACGAATCGCGACAAAAGCGAATAAAAGGCGGAAACTTTATGCAGATGATGTATGTTTGTGCCTCAACTGGTGTGCTCATTCTCATGCACTCTATCTGAATCTGTATGTGCACTTACAACGGTGATAATGGAATTCGTCCCATAACGATTAATTCATGCTTCGTTAGCAGCAATATTTTGCGTTTAATTTTAAAGTATTCGATTAGAAGTGTCATCATGTCACTGAAATGGTTGGTATTACAATAATATTAACAGATGAGAATGCTTGAATTCTTGAATTCATGATGTGAAAAAGTTCAAATTTGTCAAATGATTGTATCGAAGCCGGTTGCAGTGAAAGAGCAAAGGGGTGAAAGAGACGTTTGATCGGTTTTACTGACATGTTAACTATACTTTACATTCAATTCAATGCATATAAACTTTAGGTCAAACGATGCTCACTAAACCAACATTGTGCAAAACATTATGCACACTGTTCAAAATATACAAGTCCTTTGTTTGCATCCCACTTGTTCTTTCAATCTTTTGCCCATCGAAGGAATACATAATAAAGTTTCTTTACGGCTTTCATGCATATTTTCAACCACTAAATGCTCTTGTTTGTACATGCAAATAGCATCGTAAACAGAACGAAAATCTTAAATTATTGTGCACATATGATTGTTTTTGTTTTGTGCCTCAAAACGCTTGAAGCGCGCACACACAGACAGTCAAGCAACAGCAGCTGCAGCAGCAGCAGCAAAAAATGTGGAGTATACGAGTGACGAAAAAAGCATAGGGGAACAATAACGAACTAGAACAACAACAAAAGTAGCACACTCAAATACAAATGGTAAATAAAACAGAATTTCCAATGGAAATTTTATCCTCAAAAAAGGCAGGGAAACGACGAGGCAAAAAAAAATGTGCAAAGCGAGAAACACCGAATGCCAAATAACAAAAGGAAAAACTGTTGAAATTTTTCCGTAACATCATCTTCACTCTGGTTCATGTACTCCATTCGATGCCCGTATAAAAGATCAATGCCGTGAAATCCATTTCTTGTGCATATTTTTCTTTTAGTTGTTTTTTCATTTCTTAGATGTTTGTTTTGTCGGTATACGCGCACGCTCTCATTCTCGCATTTCTATTTTCTCAATGCTTTTGCTCTATGCGTTTTTATCATTTTGTCCTCTGAAAAAAGAAATTACGATAGAAATACACAAAATAAAAACAAAAGTTGCGTCAGGACACATAGCGACAGAGAAGCTGATGTGATATAAATAAATGTGAACGCGCACACAACGTGAAAATGCGAAATAGAGAAAGAGAGAGATGAAAACGGGTGACAGACCGATCTATTAAATGGAAAGACACAAAGAGCAAGACGATATCGTTAAAAGCCACATTATATTATATAAGTACACATGCTGCTGCATTTGTATATGTAAAAGCAAATGTGAACTCGCAATAAAATGTATTTCCATGATATGGAAAATGTAATAAATGTTTTGTAGACTTGTTGTAGTTATTATAATGATAAAATAATAAAATTAGTTGAATGAATCGTTCATGGATGGAAGGCGATAGTGCGAAAACTGGAGGGCGAATGAAAGAGAGAGAGAGAGATTTGAGAGTTGAAAGTGAACGTGAAAAGCAAAACCAAACAATGGAAAGTAAGAATCAACAAAAAGCGGAGCGAAAACTGCCTTTGAAAACAGTATCGGCGCGATGGTATACGCGTTTATGCGTGTACATTTTCTAGTTGAATCTTTGAATATCAATTGCGATTGTTGGAAATTCTTATGCTTACGATGGTGTGAAATGGGTGTGAGAAAGTGCGGAATATTGGTGTGTTGAAGTTGAAAATAACAATCAAATTGGATGAAAAGGCAGATGGTTTTCAAACCGACATTTCTACATATTGCCAAATAAACGACATAAACACACGCATGAGATGCGTTTAGTTGCGCACGCGAATGGTTAAGGGAGTGAATGGGAATAAAACGACCAACAGTTTCAAGCAAATACGCACATTTCAATACGCATCATATGGCATTTGTTTATCCATAATGTGCATGCAAATGCTACAAAAGGGCGCACAAATGTTCATCACCGTCAAATATACCAAAAAAAAAAGAAAGAGAAAAAGAGAGAACGAATGTGTATACCGTTCGCTTCGAAAGAGACTGAGACACAAAACCAGACTGATACCGGACGATGGAGTGAGAGATGAAGGTTTATTATTATCGCTCCATCATATACACACAAAACATATTATCTTGGTTGAACTTAAACGAAAATACTACTATTCGGTTCATGTTCATCGACTCGAATACTTACTTACCATTTACAGACACATAAACAGCAAAAATTGCTTGTGGTTTTTCTTCCACTTCGGTAAATTGATAAAAAAACAAACCAACCAACCAATTTAAGATACACATATGTGAAAGGCACACACAGCGAAGACAAGAGCGAAACGAGAAAAATCAAGAGCACAAATCAGCAATCCTTTACCACATTATTATATTGAGCACATAGTGAGAAAAATGAAATATGAAAGTGGCTACAAATGCCAAAAAAACGCCAACTCAATGTAGACCAATCATGAGAAATGCCCGAAATATTGCGCATGAATTTAATTTATTTTATTTGATGTGATGTACAATGATCGTTAGAAAACGTTCCATCACCATATAATGAAATCTCAACGAACATAAAAAGACTAAAAAGATATGAATAAAAGACGAACGAAAATAATGCAGATGGCAAACACCACAATAAACGAAGAAACGCTCTTGTGCATAAATATACTCATTTCTTTTCGTGTTCTATCTAATGGTCGATGAATATTTTTACGTGTAAAATACACTTCGTTTTTTTTCATTCTTTTGTGTCGACGTTTGTACTACAGTAATGACTTAACAATGTTTGGCTTAGCGAGCGTTGGACTTTAAATTATTTTCAATTCACTAATAACATATCATATTATCAGGTTAATAATCTGATGCTTTTAGATTTTACAATAATGTTCGCTGTTTGGTGTTGCTTTTGAAATGGAGTACCAACAAAAGAGCATCCATTTAACGGTATGCCTTTGTATATTTTGAGCAATTAAGTGAATGTTGTTTGCTGGAACAATACCGATCTCACTAGATTAGATACTCAAACGCAATATTGAGATCAAGAGGTGAAAAAAAGTCGCGAAATAGTGTAACGATTGACATTTTGCTCCTTTTGCTGCCATATTATTTGCAATGCGGCAACAGTAATAGTAACAACAATAATAATACAAGAAAATGGAAAAGATTTTCGTTTCGAAAATAATGTTTGCGTAACATACGTTTAACATAACAGGAACATGAGCATCCAATGCATTTTGGTAGCGTTAATATTGTGCATTGTTTTTATGTTAAAGGTGCTTTGTTCATCTAATGGATTTCATTGATAAACATGCTCCCACACAGACACGCAGACACACACCAACACCACGACCTAGTGATTTAGGTTGGCTAACAGTTTGGTCTCACTTGTTCATTGGTCAAAAGTGCACGAAGGTAACACGCTTAAATGTTGGGTGTAGGGTGCGCCCCCTGGGAAAAAAATCAAAATTATGCTCCGATAAAAATTTTCTATTTTTTACCCCCAACATACCCCCAAAGGGTTTTTTGAAATGTTCACTCCTTCATAGTTGCCCTGCTTCGTGAGACACCGTGTATAAATATATATATATATATATATATTTTCGTCATTCAACTTGAATAAATATCCATTGGAATTTCATATAGCCTCTCTATAGTCGCATACAATGAATACGAATCAAGTACGAATGAAGAAGCAAAAGAAAATATAAAAGCAACAACAAATGTCAAATATTGTGATGGTCTTGTCGTTTAACCATTATGATGATTATTCCATTATCCGTCGTTTATTATGTTGTATATCTCTTGGTTTAAATGTGCTTAGCATGCCTCTTAAGAAATCCATAAAGGCACTACACTAATTTCAATATCTCAAGCAAAAGAATGAAAATAACATACAATGCTCTTTCCATCACCGATACCTCCTCAACAACAACCATAACAAGTGATATCACCTTCATTGAAAATATCATTCAATTGAAGGAAACGCTTTGGATATTGCTCAATGGCACCCACATTTACACACTTGTATTTTTTAGCTTAAACAGTTTTTCCACAACGACGAAATATAACACACACACTTAATTAAAAATCACGGCCAAAGGTCGCACGATCTATTATATAAATACTGTGCTTGTGTTGTATGCAACATTTTCATAATTACTGGAAATCATTTATTCAATGCAAAACGGTTGCAAAACAATGTTTTGCTTCTTCTTTTCGACTTCAATGGAAAATTATCTTATAAAAAGTATTTTACACCAAAAACTACTTTAGACATCCGCATTCGGTATATTTGCCATTGGGGCTGGTGCTGAACAAAACAAAAGAAAACTTAAACTAACTCGATTGTTTGTCGGTGCAAAAATACAGATCGCGCCAGAAAAGATAGAAAAGAAAGAGGAAAAGAAAAATTCAGACTTTTTTTTTCAGTAAACAAACAAAAAAATGAAACTAACAGGTCTTGAACGACTTTTAATAAGTATTTAATTGTTATACGGGAATGAGTGAGTTGAGAATATTACTAAGCTCAATGTTAGGCACACTGCATTTTCGTTTATCCATAGAAAATTACTCGTAAAATGTATACGACAGTAGAAAAAAGCATCACAAAGCTTAAAGTACACATCATACATATGCATATTATATATATTACATAGATACATCGATACACAAACAGACTTGCTCTCAAACACAAGATATTTAATAAAGAATAAACTCTTTATCTATCTCTATTCTTATTCGTTGGAAGTAATAGCTTTTTGTGTGTACACAATGCAATTTAAAAAAGAAATACATATAATTTCATCGCTGTAGTCGATGCTGACGCGTATTGTTCATGCACACCGTCACTTTATAGATGTGTGTGACGTGATACACATGTTTGCCGAATGGCGCACATTATTTGGAACTTGATTCGCAGTCAACAGCAACGACGGCGGGAGCGGCAATAGCAGCAGCAGCAGCAGCAGCAAAAACAAAACAGTTCTTTGTATTGAAAGAAGACTATCATATACGGATGGATAGACAACGGAAAATGAAAGAATCGGTTAAAACGAGAGGGATGGCATAGGGAGACGATAAGCGGATATGGGAAAAACTTTCAAATTGGATAGGTTAAGCGTAAACAGTGTGTGCGTCTTCATATTCTTAAGGTCTCTCATTCTCATTCTCCCAATCTCTTCATTTTTTTCTCTCTCTTTCTCTCGCTTTTTTGCACAATCCAAAGTGGAATGGGGTATGATGTAGAAGCGCTTTTTCTCTCATTCTCATTTTCTTTTCTCTTTTATTTCATTTGGCACGTTTTTTTTCTCCTGCTTTTCATTTTTTGCAATGCTTCCTTTTTTGCTTTCTCAATTTCAATGCATACAATCAACATCCACCCAACATTGTGCACGCGTACATGATCTGTATCTAGAGCACATAGCTTAGTGATGGTTGCACATATCTAGATTCACGTATCGGTATCATTTAATCGTAAAATGGAACTGGAAATAAGAAACGAATGACACAAAAAATTGAGGCAAATGATTATACAAAAGCATGAATGACGGAACCACAGGCGTCTTTCAAAATTGCGCTCCAGTCATTGCACTTGCAATTTCTCTTTCTATCACATCTTACATACTATTTTTATCTTCTGTTTCTGCTCCCTGTCACCGATCACCCCGTTGCAGTTCATCTGTTTCATTATATCAGTCATAAAAATTCCGAATCTCGGTTATACAATATGAATAATCAAACGATGGAAACTCTCTCAATTAAAGGTTTAGAGATGCAATGCAAAAAATGTCTAATGCATCATTACATTATTGTTATATCCATACATGCACATCGAATATTTCTTGGAACGTGTTGCCATAGAAATCCTGACAAATGTTCAATTAATAATCATTTGAATATCAATTAAGTGTCTGAAAATGGCAATGTCATAAGTAAGCAGATGCCATTTTCAGATTTTTGTAATTAAAAATCAAATAAAAAACCTCTGACGAGGTGAAGAGCGAGTGACGAAACCAAAATGTGACACACAAAATATATCAATGATATCAATTTTGTGACGAAAATGAATGATAGATAATTTATCTGTGTACTGTGATTAAAAACTTAATATACATTTGAACATTCAAAACGTTGCAGAAATTCCTCTTTTTTACTGTCAGTATGGACTGATGACGCAATGCAACGTTCCGATCTTTGACTTGGGGCATAAATCGATGAAATTCTCAAAAGAAACTATGGAGTCTTTTTCGAGAAAATATCCGTTATGTGTCCGGTCAGACGGTCAAAGTTTGATTTTTGGCCAAATTGGCCACCTGAACTTGAAATTTTTAAGTCACAATTGGCACCATCCGATAGTTTACTTTAAGACCTTTCCAACGAATATGCATATGCCCTGGGTATGTCAAGTAAAGGTGCCACAGCGATTGTTTGAAAAAAAAATAGTAATAATAAAATAACAAATATATAAGTAAATAAAATATAAAAATAGAGAAAAATAAATAAAAATTGAAAAAAAAAATTGAATAAAAAAATAAAAAAATGTATTGAACCTAATTAAAAGAAATAAAAATTAAAATAAAGAAATTATAATTAAGCAAATTAAAAATATATTAGAATAATTAAATAACATTAAAAAAAAGAAATTAATAAATAATTTTTTTAAAGTAAATTTGAATAAAAAAATAAAAAAATTAATTGAAATTAAATAATATATGTGGAGTGTGTCACATGCAGGCAACCCAGTGACCGTAGGGACAATCAAAAAGTGACTTTTGGAGGCCGGCCACGGCCAAATCGAAAAGTGCCGGAACAAAAAAGTCTTCGCTTTTTATGTACTTTAATCACAGAAAGTTTCAAAAAGATCAGACTCGAGTACGCAAAATCGCGGACAGATATACCAAATGACTTTTATAGGAAAATCATATGAAATTTTTAAAATGCGGAATTTTTCGAACGGATTGATCGATTTCGACGTTTGAGATAACGTTGGAAAGGTATTGAGCTCTTGAATCAGAATATCGATGTTTCAGGGGTCAATGACCTCATTTAGTGCCATCTATGGCCGTAGAACTGAATTTTGACCCTTTTCTTGAAAGGACCATATTTTGAAGACAGGTGGTCCGATCATGGGGCGGAAATGAATGAGACGAAATTTTCTCTCTCATGGGCGCAGCCATATTGAAAATTTTGTATGCGCTTATATGTAAAATTGGTGGCGCCACTAGTATATTTGATGGAAAAAGAAGAACATGTTTGAGTCTCACTCGTTTATATGTAAATTACATAGGCATTTCCAGGCCATGAGTCTGATTTTCAAACTTTGCTGTTTTTTCTTAACCTATGGCCCAATGGCTTTCCAACCATACATCAACCGGGGCCAACGGCCTTCTAGGTCTGGATTTCGTATATTACGTGTATATATAGCGAGTTCGACTTTTCAACACACTAATGTGGTTTCGTCACTCGCGCGTACTGCCGTCCGCTGTGATTCGATTCGATGCAATTTGATAATAATACTTTAAAAGTGAAAAAGGGAATGAAAAATGAGTAATGAGACTTGTTAGAATACATTTCGCATCAATTTATTGGCGTTTCATTAAAAATTCAATAATTGACAGATTTCAGCAATTTTTTGTTGTTGTTGTTTTACGAGACATATCTTATATCAGGAAATATTTTTAGTAATTATACTTGTAAACTTTTTTCATAAATGTATGCAATAGAAAAAAACAGTGGGATAAATATTCGCTGTACACATGGTTGTTGGATTCAGAGAATTACGTGAAAGTAGAAATAAATAAAAAAAAATGGAGCAAGAAACAAGCGGTAAACGGAACAATTCGGCACGACAAAAGTGTGTAAATTACAAATGCGAATAGAGAATTTTAAAAGTAAGTTATGTGTTTTTATAATATAAAGTTCCATTTATGTACACAGACTTACGCGACGAAAATTCAAAGTTTTCAACTCAAAATTTTCAACAGTATACTGTTGCTATTATTGCTTTGAAAGAAGGAGAGTGAGAATATTCGCATTGTTTTTCTGTCCTAGTTAACATATGAATTAAATAGGAATTCGACAAAAGACGGAAAGAGTGAGCACGAGAGAGAGAGTTGAGTAAGAGCAAAACGATTACAATAAATGTGCTACTTTGTGAACGCGTAATGTTTCTTCGTTCGTCGTTCATTCGTTCATTCGCACCAAATAAAAAGACGCCTTCTTGTTCTCATATTCTCTTTACCATAGAATTTCCATTCGTTGTTTGGGCGACGATCGTCACATACATTTTAAAAAAATAACCACTTTACTATTCCTTTATAATTACATTTTCCATGCCACAAAATTCTATTAAATATTCGTCTCTTCAATTTCACCAGAGTTGCTTCCATTTTTGCGCAGTAATTTGATTGGAATGCAAGCGCTAAATGAAACGAATGGCAGAAGTTTGCTAAACGAAGCAACAAGATGAGCAGTGGAGAGGTAGACAAAGTGGAAAAAGAGATGAGAGAAAAAAAGTGATGAGGATGAGGTCGAATTAGATATGCGTTTAAAATGGGAGAGACAACAGGAAAAAAGCACTCACACACACACACACTCACACACACACACACACACACACACAACTCACTACATTGTAAGACATGTACGCCCATAAACTTTTCTAGATCACACAGAAATTTTTTTAACTGTTCACCGCTTCGACAACCTTTTTTTAACTTCACCAACATGCGTACATGCACACGCACACAGCTCCATACAACAAACCAACGATCGGAAAACTAGAGAAAAGTTATCGACGAAACAACGAAAAAGCAGCACAACAATTTCGGGTAGCTTTAAATCAATAAAATACAAACGAGCTGACGAACTGTCAAACCGGCCATCCAATTTTCGGTATAAATTTTAATTTTCACCGTCCAAAAAAAGAGAAAGGACCAAGAATATTTGCTTGCTATCACCTGTTTCACACTCATTGTTTGAAAACTTCCGTCACGAAAAAGGTCAAACCATCCAAATAACGCGATAGCGGATGGCAAGACAAAAAACCCTAAGACATAAAAAAACCAGTGAGAGAAATATGTGCGGAGAGCGTGGAAGTGTTCGCAGCACTTTATTTGCGAATAAATGTGGAAACGTCATTGGAAATTTAAAGAACAAAAAAAGTATATATCGCAGTCGATGATGTTTGAGTCTTTTGTTCTCGTCATCAACAACAACAGTAGCATCCGAATCGATTGCTTTTCAATAGATATGAAAGTGTTCTCACACCAAATTCATATCAGATCTAGCTTCAGCTTGAGTTTTGACTTAACTCTCAAAAAGGCAACTAACGAAATAACCGCTTTTATAAAAAAAAGATCCTAAGTGCCCAACACCAAGACGAATATTTTAAAGAAAAAGAGAACAAAATAGAAAAAGAGTAATACCAAGCTACTGTTACCCATTTCAGCCCTTCTGTCGAACGCACATCCAGGGTGTGAGCGAGAGAAAGAATAATGTATTCATAACCGAGGAAACGACGCGTGAACAAATAGATTTCATTCAAAAGCATTAATCAATGAGAGTGTCTGCCTCTCCTCCACTTTATGGATAGGTCGATAAATGATGATGAGTACGAAAAGAAACCCCGAACTAAATAACTTTTATTTCGATCTCTGCCGCCCACTCTTCAAATCAAATGAACAATTTTTGCCTTTTTAAAATAATCATTGATTTTGAATTACTGGCAAAAGAGGCATTTTATTCAATTGAAACGAAACGAAACGAAGCACAAACGACTTGAAAATGCGATATATATTTTTTGTATTGTTCGAACAAATATGATGTCGATTTTGTTTGATACGCGTCGCACAAAAAGCATTATGGTAAATGACAATCAACCGGACACAAATAGCAATAGTGTCATTTAATATCGATAGTTTAATAGTTTTATTTGTTGCAACAAAATGAATGAATTACAATGAACCTTCGGCGGTGCAATCTTTCAAAATTCACTTGAATGTAACAGAACAGAAAGGAAATGCACAATTACAATAAAATTTGTTATCGTTGTTTGAACAGACACTTAATGTTTTACAAATACAATATGCGTATTTCTGCATAATTCTGTATATTTTCCCGTTTTTCCCTCTGTGACACGTAATTATTTATTTTGCATAATTCATAGTTGTGGAATTTCAGTGAGAGACCGAGATGGGGTCGGATTCTATGCGATTTTAAGTCGGTTGCTCAATTGGTAAAGGGCCATAACTTTTGGAAGATTGGCAAATATCCGACATTTCTTTTGAAAAAATGTTTAATAATATCTCTAAAGTCTTTATTTTATTATTGTTATTGTTGTTGTCGATGTCGTCGTCGTTGATGTAACGAACATTTTTATTTTTATTCCATTCTCTTATATACAATGTGCGTTCGTACCTCAAGTATCTTTCTCACATTTCAAGCATCTCGTAATGTAATAAAAGCATCAAAAATACTTACAGAACATTCATTGAGTTCAAATAAAAGAATAAACGTTACATTTCTCTCTCTAGTCGGTAGTGAACCGAGGTGAAAAAGTGTGCATTTTATGTGAGCGAGTGAGAGAAATGAACTCAAAAAGAAAAGAAAATGTAAAGCGAACAATTTTCAAGAAGATTTTCTCAACATTTAATAATAAAGACACACGGAAAAGAAGAGTGCATTCAATAACAGTGTGTAAACAAATGAATGCAGAATGTCGTACATAAATAAAACCAAAAGAAACTTTAAAATCGCATTTACTTTGAATTATGCAATTGACTTACCTCCTGTCGATACGCATGTGACGTTCACTGAACTACCTTCGTTGTACGGTCCAATTGTATAATGTGGTATATGTGTACCACTTTCATCCGAAATTGATAATTTTTCCGGTGGCACTGTAAATATAAAATACACAATTCACAAATGGCTTATTAATTATTATTGATTGTTGATTGTCAAATGACGATGATGGAAATTGAATCAATGTGAAATAAAACGAGAGAGTGTGTGTGTGGATGAGTGAGTGAGTGATAGATGATTGGGAAACCATTAGAATGTAAGAAACTATATAGTTTGACCACAAACACACACATATACAGGGTGGCGCATATAATAGGCTCACTCTTAGGGGGTGAGAATTTTGAAAAACCCTTTGGGGTGTATGTTGGGGGTAAAAAATAGAAAATTTCTATCTGAGCAGAATTTTTAATTTTTCCCCAGGGGGGATGGGGGTGTCCCAAAATTTCCAAAAGTGTATCGGATCAAAAAATAATGTACTACAAAGTTGTTCAGAATGACGAGAGAAATTTTTTAGGA